>NC_068920.1:15008931-15278931 GCF_023091745.1 Budorcas taxicolor
TTATTTATAAAATTTTATTTTACTTTTTAAAATTTGTTCGGCTGTTTCATTGTCGTCTTTAACATGCTACAACAGGGCTAAATTCATGAATCCCAGAGGAAAAAAAAAAAAATCCCCCAAACCTTGAATTCCTAAATAAGTACCATGAACCACATGAAGAACTAATAGGGAAGATTCAAACCCACTAAACAAGAGGTAAACGAGATCACCAGATAAATAAAAAAAAAAAGGCTTAAAACAGACTCACCATATTTACAATTCCCATTAAATTACACATAAATAAATATATACAGAGACGTGAACACTGATTCCCTTATAGAATTGTGAATCGTGTTGCCAGAGAAAGTTCAAGTTAGTCGCTTTACCTTGAAGAGGGAAAACTTTTACAACTGAAGACAAGACATGGAACTTCGGTGTGTTCAAGTTTATTCACAATACTGATAAAAATGTCATGATCCTTTTTGCCTTTTTTTTTTAAGTATGGCTACAATCTGAACTGAAATATGTAAGGAAGGTGGTGATTCCATCCTGTGAAACTCATAGAATTTTTTTTTAATTTTTACGTTCTTTTTTTCTAAAAAAAAAAAAAAGTTTTTAATTTCTTTGTTGTCTTTGTGGTTGATTTGTTGGATTAAAAAAAAAAGGTTCACAAATCGGACAGAACTTTTCTTTGCTGGCTTCACGGCCTGTTCGGTTCTCTTAGGCTCCACGCGGCGGCGGGGGCGGGGGCAAAGGGGAGGTGATGCTCATGGGGGCGGTCGGGGCCGGGGCCTGAGAGGTCGCCCCTCTCGCCGTGGAGCGTGGGCCCCGGGCCCCGGGGCCTCCGGACCGAAGGCGACGGCGGCGGCGGCGGCGGCAGCAGCGGCAGTAGCAGCAGTGGAGGGTCGCTGGTCCCCGGCGCTGTCACCTGCCGGCGGCGGGCGGTGGGGGGATGGAGGTGCAGGCGGAGGTGGGCGGGCGCGCGCGGCGGGGCGGGCGGGGCGGGAGGAGAGGCTCACTTTCTGTGTTTCTCCTCTTTGTCACTGCTTTTGGCGCTGTTGTCCGTGTGGCTGTTGGGGTTGTTGCTGAGGTACATTTTGTCCATGGCCTTGAGGGCCTCGGTGAGATAGTTCTGCAGGGCCGTAACCGCGGCGCACACCGCCGGGCTGCCGAAGCCGTGGGAGATGAGGTTGAAGTGGGTCAAACAGCTCTGGATGCCCGGCTCCAGGATGGGGTTGGGCCGCGAGTTCCCCAGGGGCGATCGGTCCTGGGCCAGCAGGTCGGTGAACTCTTTGCAGATCTGTCTGCAGCGCAAGCAGGGCAGAGAGACAGGGGGTGAGGCTCCGTGGGAGCACAACCAGCAGCGAGACAAGACCTTCCTCTCTGCAACCAGCTCTGTCTGCAGGACAGCTGACCTGACTCAGGGCCCCAGAGACAGACCGGGGTGCAGGGCACAGCTGGGGAGACCCAGCCACCTCTCAGGAGCCATCCACACATCTCCCGCTCCTTACACACTTCCACTAACGCCCCCCTCTCTCTTTCCACCTGTGTGTCTCTCACCTCTCAGCTGCACCAAACTTTTTTTTTCCTTTGCTGTGCCCTGTGGCATGTGGACTCTTAGTTCCCACACCAGGAATCGAACCCGGTGCCCCCTGCAGTGGAAGCACAGAGTCTTAACCACTGGACTGCCAGGGAAGTCCTGAACCAAATTTCTAACCCCCATTTCTCACTCACACCAGGCATCCCTGACATAGGAAGACACTTTACCCATCGGGAGAGAAAGGAAGGTGAGTAGGAAAGGCAGGGAGTCAGAAACACAAGCATCTCTTCCACAGCCAATAGCCTGCACCCATCAGCTGTCCTGCTCAAAATACTGTAGAGACCCTCTTCCCTGAACTTCCAGCGTGACCTCAGCAGTCTGAGGTCTGGGGGCATGAATTCTCCACTCATTCACCTTCAAATCAGGGTGGGTGTGGACAAGGAAGGCAAAACTTTTCTCGGGACTGCTTTACTCTTAAAAAATAAAAGGCACTTGAATACCCAAGTGTGGGGATAATTCAGTGGTTTGGGGAAGCAGAAATAGACATTTCAATCTCCCCTGCCACCTCCTTTCCCATGCATCCCCACCCCCACCCCCACCGCCCCACCGCCCCCCACGCGCCACCACCAAAAAAATTGTCTAGGTAAAACTATGAGTGTGGGTGTGCTTAGGAAGCTAAGAGAAGAGGGAAAAGTTGAAATACTGGCAATGAGGCCTACAGGGGTAGCTCAGTCTCTGAATCTGGGAAGCTAGGACTGGCTGGGGCCTTCCCGAGGCAGCAGCAGCCTTTGGGTGGGGGCTTTGGATAAGGGGGCTCCACAGGAGGGAGGCAGAATGGGCAGTACTGGCCGGCTGCCTCCCCCAAGGCCAGTTGATGTCTCCCCAGGCTAGAAAGTGCCCAGCCAGAGGCCTCAGCCTCTGGCCTCTGGATCCAAGCCCTCCTGGGACATCATCTTTGATAATTACGGGCTTCCAAACAAGCCTTTTAATTTCCAGAAAACATATCAAAACAGTCATTTTCTTTTCACACACCACCTGGAGAAGCCTATTCAGCCCAGGCACCAATGGGAATATAACTTGGGCCATTTTGAAACTGATTTGACATCTCGCCTGTAGGCTAGAACTTGTGGGCTGTGAGTGTGCAGCACTTTTGAGGAGGTCGAGAAAGCAAGGCAAGAAATGGGAGAAGGGATTAGGGTGGAAACTAGGCCAGCTTCTGACCCGAACATTTTGCAAGCCACTAGCTTAATCCTTGCCCTTGGAGAACCTATTGATAAGAGACAAAAACTGACACAGGCAAGTCTGTCCACTCCTTTAAGAACCTGGTTCTGGTTTTCCTGAAATAACAGTCACAAAGCCACACTCAGCTTCCCTCACATCCCCACTATACCCCATTCCCATACATGCTCTTTTTTTTTTTTTTTTTTTTAATGAGAAGGTAGGGCAGAAGGGAGGGGAAAGAGGGAAATACACACTCATAATCTTCCTTGTATTTCCTCTTTAAGCTCCATCATGGTTTATAAGATTGTGTTGTAATTTCAGCGTTTACAACAACAAAACTGATTAACACAAAAGGAAAAGAGGCCAAAAGTGAGAGCAAAGACGATTTTGATGTTTCTCTTTGACAGTGAGACACAGAGACCCCGAAGAGGTAAATGTCTTACTTTGTAGCCAGGAGCATGTTTTTTCTTGTCACTTGCTCATTGGGATCGGAATGTTGTCGGTTGAGAAATTCAGCTACTGCTTTGGCAGGAAATTCGGTTTCACACACGTACCCAAAGTCCCTGGCTAGGTGGACAGCTTCTCCTGGCAAGAGGAGGAAGGAGAGGGCAAAAGAATGAAAAAAGCTGGGATCAAGACTTCCAGCTCCCTTATTTTCTTAACCCAGCTGTCACAGGAAACACAAACGACTTGTTTCCCCACTTCAGGCATTTTCTTTCCTTCTCTGTAGGGTTCTGGCAGATGCATTTCTCAGGGAAAATGGCCACTTACCCTAGAAGGCCAAGATGATTTGAAAATGTAGATTCTATCACCTCCCCACGCAGCCTCATCCCCCACCCTGATGACATTCTCCCACCTTCTCTTTTAAAACATTTCTTGTGTCCCAGCCTCACACCTATCAACGTGTTCATAAAATGATATTCATAATTACTTCTTGAGCTTTTCTGCAAGGGAACGACTCAGGGTTTACATTTTAACTTTATCGCATATAATTATCTGTTCATCCAAACCGATTAACCAAGAGGATTTGAGGGTCACTCCACTGAGTCTGTCTGTGTTGTTGATTTTCAAATCTTTGGTTTTAATTTCCTGAACCAGTTGGTTTTTACTGCAGGGCTTCCTGCCATTAGCTCCAGCTCCGGAAGAACGCATGCGCCAATTAGAGCATCAAAGCCCTCTCCGCGGAGCTTGTTTCCATAAAATGGAGCGGATCACAAACAATAACAGTTCTCCAGAAACTGCCTCCCTGCTATGGGACTCAACCCCCAGACCCATGCACACTACACCCAAAATCATTACTACTATTTTTTGCTTTCGGGGTCTGAATGGTGGGTTCCCAGGGCACCGGTATTATTTTTAATACAGTGCTACTGTAGATAAGTTTCTGCAACTGAACGATTGCTTATTCCTTAACAGTTACATGAGTTATCATTTTTGACACCATTAACAAATGGTTCACAGGATTTCTCCTCAAATTTGTGTTTTTAAATATTTTAAAAATTTACAATGCGAGAACCTGAACTGTTATACAATATCTTCTCAAATACAAGATATAAGTAAGATAAAGTGCCATCTTTAAATATAAATGGTGGTTTTGAAATCTGCACCATAACTTAAGTTCCCTTTTTTCCTATTGGCATGAGACATTTCCAACAGAACACAAAGGAAAATGCAAGAGAATTATACATTCATTCCAACACACCCAAACTTTAGCCAATTTAGTATCAGACAAACTTAACAAGGATCTGGAGGAGGTACGAATGTGACTACCATAACTGGACTGTGGCATATATCGAAAGGGAGTGAGGACAGGGTGAGCTTTTGTTTTGAGGGGTTTAGAAGCGTGTGTGTGTGTGTGTGTGTGTGTGTGTGTGTGTGTGTGTACGAGAGCGCGCTTAAAAAACTGTCATGAGAAACTTTTTGCAATGCTTATTTCTTTTTTCTTTTCCCATCCAAATAACTCAAAGTCTAAAACTGTTCATTTTTCTTCCTCTCCAGTAGAGAAGCACAATTAAATGAGAGATAAGGGAGCATATGTTTGGAAAACAAAAACCTGAAAGGGCATATAACCCTGAGCTTTCAGGATGGTCTTAAATCAGGATGCAGGTCAAAGATTCCCAAATTAATTCAGGAAGTAATGGTCACGCATTTCTCAAACGCAGATGTCAGAGTAGCTTAAGTGATTTACTGCTGAGCTCCATAAAGGAGACAGGAACTTGAAGAGTATGCAGTTCTTAAATTTTCACATTGTTTAGGTCAAAACTGGGCTGGGGCAGGGGGTGTAATTTGGTAGCAGAGGGGAAGAGGAAAGGAGGACAGGACTAAACGCAAATACTTTTTTCACATGCAAGAATTCTGTTCACTTCCAGCTACGTTCTCTGGAAAAAAATGAAACTGCACAATTGACACAAAATATAACCAAACATCTGGCCATTGAATAGCATCCACTTTCCCAGGAGAAACTTCCCTTCTTGTTAGCAAGGGAACTCGCTTACCCTCTACTAGTGATGTGAGCAGGGTGACATTGGCAGCTTTACGCCTCCCTGCTGGCAGATTTAATCCTATTTTGTCCAGTTTTTCTCTTAAAGATCTTCCTCCATTTTTAGACTTCGCCCTGTTTCACAAATATATGTGAGAAATGGATTTAGAAAACATTCAGTTGCTCTGCATCCCACTGTACTCATTTTGACAACTTCCTAAAATTCACTTTTAAAAATTAAGAATCCTGGCCCCTAGATATATAAGGAAAGGAAACCTGGGAAGGAAAGATCATAGGAGATGCATGCTTGCTAGACTGTAAAGCACCCTCTGTGTTCATTTATTACTGCAACTATGGTGGCAGGTTAGAAGGTTTTGATTTCCCAACTCTCTAAAGAAGAACCACAAACAAATAAACACAGTTCTCATCTCCAGGGTGTGAAGTATTTTTGAGTTCAACTGATTACTGTATATTTTCCCTGTTGTTACAATCACACAAATCCCAATGGGGTCTTTAAATTGTCTTTGCTAGATCTGCTGTGAGCCTGTTCAGAGTAACCAAAGTTATCATCACTCTCAGGTTTCTTGCTCGGCTTCAGCCCCAGTGGGAAATTCATTTCACCAACTGTTTACATGCCATGTCACCAGCCTAACTGGAAATGTCAAAAGTTGATATCAGCCTTTACAAATGTCACTGAATTCAGAGACAGTGGAGGTGGTTCTAAATAGATGTCTAAATAGACTCCCATAATCAGAAAGTGGTTAAGATAAATTGTTTAAATAAAACAGCAAATTAATTAATTTCAGATTTTATTCCCTACTCAAGTGCTCTTTAATTGTGTGGATTAGATTATACTCCCCTAGGTAAACAGTCTCCAATACTGGGGATGGGGGAAGGGGTAGGAAGAGGCAGCGGCAGATTTAGATGTGTCAGTGAAAGATTACAAAGGGACAGCAAATGACTGTGAAGGAGGAAGAAAAGAGTAGAACAGCTGATGCTAAAATCTGTCCAAAAATGGTTCTGTAAGCCTTGTATAGGATATACCCATCACAGCAGAACTCCGGGTCTATATACAGCTATATGTATACACGTCAAAGAATGAAGTTTGGGGCCCACTTTCTTATTAAAAACTAGAAAGAAGTAGGAAATATCTGGGACCGTTCAACGCAAGACCCACCACACACAACCCTGGCTGGGACCCCAAGAAGTAAAAAGCCCACAGGAGGGACAAACTGCCCTCAGGGAAGGTGCTTCACCTCGCTGACCCTCAAAAAATCTTATCTAGGAAACGAATCATTCCAACCTCGCGCGCGTTGAGATGAGAATTCCTGACCACGTAAGCAACATGCAGTCGTAGGTAGCGACCGCACAAAACGCACGTAACCGTGCCTTGCACGCAGGCTGGCACGTGCGGACGCGGCACGTGCGGACGCGGCGCATCCGAATTATTAGTGCAAGTCCCTCGGGCCCATGAAGCCTGGGGGGACGGGGACGCGGGCGCGTGGCGCGCTGACTCTAAAACCATCGTCTTCTGCTTAAAACCCTATTCAAGGGCCGCAAGCCCTCTGCGATCAGAGACCCTGCATGCAGGCAAGGCAAAGTGAGCAGCCCGAGATGAAGTTTTCCTAGGCCTGCGACACCGGCGCGAGGAGGGAACAGGCGGATGCACGGCGCCCCGCGGCTGCCGCGGCCGGGACTGAGTCCGCCGCGGAGCGAGCTGCGCGTGCGCGCGGGGAGGGGCGGTGGGCGGCCGAGCGCCGGGTGAGCGCGCCGCGCCGGCCGCGCGCCCCTGGAACGACGGAGCGCGCGCGCGGGGGCGGGAAAGCGGCGGAGTGCGCAGGCGCGCGTCGCCTCGCCCCGCCCACCCCACCCCCAGCTCCCACCCACTCGGTTCTAGGCTCTTTCTCCCCGCCCCTTTCTTTTCCCGCGGAGGGCGGGCCCTGGCGCGAAGCCCGTTGGCGTCACCGCCCCGGCGCAGGCGCAGTGCTTCCCCCCGCCCCTCTCTTCACGGCTGCGGGGCGGGGATGGGCGGGGCCGTGCCGGGCCTCACCTCCTCAGCACTCCGCCCAGCAGCGAAGCGTTGAGACACTCGGGCGGTGAGAGGCGCCGCTGTACTTCCGCCACCGTGACCTTGTACTTCGAGGTGGAGCTGAGGAGCGAGAGGCGACCCGGAACTGAACAGAAGACTTCGTTGGGGTTCACGACGCCGCCGAAGAGGTTGTCCTTGTTGATGGGGATGGAGGAGACGGCGTTGCTGTTGGACTTGGACAGGGACACGGGGCCTGCGGAGACACATGGGGAGGCCGCGTGTGGGCGCCGGGGAGCCCTGTGGAGTCCCGGGCCCCTCGCCCCAGGCCTGCGCCGCCACCAAACCCCCTTCACCCGCTTCTCCTCCAGCCCCGAAAATCCCATGGCTCCTTCCCCACCTCCCCTAGTCCCTCCGGCTCCATCCCTGTCGGGAGTGGAAGCCTGAGCCCCTCGGCGCGTCCCCCCCCCCCCCCCCCCCGGGGACCCCGCCCCGCCAGCCCGGCCCGTCCTCCCGCCGGGAACCGCTGGGGTGCTGTTTAGAGGTGCTGGTGAGGCGGTGACCCTCTCGCCTCTCCGCATCGGAGGACACTGGGCCCAGAGCCGAGAAAAAAGCCCCGTGTGCATTCAGGGTGGGGTGCGGGGGAGGCGAGGGCTTTTTCAGTGTTGGGGAGAAACTGTTCAAAGACCCATAATTAAAATCAGCCAAGAGTCTCCACGGCTAAAGCTGCCTGTAAAAATGAGCATCTCAGTCATGGCACCCAAGCCGAGAAGTGGTGGATTCAAGTTGTCACACAGCGCACACGCCCCAGCCTTTTGATAAATAGTCCTTTCCTTCCCCCCCCTCCCCTTTACGTTTATCTGTGAAAAGGGGTTTTGGAAGTCCATGCCAAGCCCAGTTTTGAATTGAGAAAGAAAAAAAAAAAACAGGATAAATAGGCCTACCATGGAATACTAGCAATGTGTTCTTTGACGAGCAAAGAGTTAACAGTCCCTACGCTTAAGCGCCTTCTTGGGGGGGAGGATATATTCTTACTAGTTTAAATCACAAGCTCTTCATTGTTGGATTCCCCCATACTTGGGGGGAAAAAAAATTGAAGGCCAGCAGGAAGTGGACCAACACGTTACATTTCTAACACCAATATAATTCAGATGCATTCACAACCATTTAAATACAGTATGCATTTGTATTAAAATTCCACATGGAGACATACTACATAATACATGCTTATCTCAGTACTCTCTCTTTAATAGGGATATTTTAGACGTATAGGGAGGGGGGGGTCTCTAGGTTTTGGATAGATCACTTGTGACATTAATAGCTCTGGGGAGGCTAATAGAGACAATAGGAGTTAAACGAACTCTTGAGAGATTACTAATAAAAGAGCCAATTATCATGTCGACTTGGAAAGAGCATCTCTTAAGATTTATCCTTTGCACATCTAATTTGACGTGACAAAGACTTCACAGATGCAAAAATGAAACTTTAAACTCGCTAACAATATACTGATTGGGGTTAGAAATGAGAACAGTTTTATATAGCATCATTCTCTGGTGGTGCCTTGAATCCTGAAATGTAACGTTGCCACTATAACCAAGGGGGGGGGAAAAGCTGCTGTGAATAGCATTTAATCCAGTAAACTTTATTTTACTCACTAAACGCAACTTAAATTACAAATCTATCCAAATCACTTGACACTTTTAAAAAACAATTTCTGCTCAGAACAATTATGCTAATAAACCTGACATCGTCAAGAGGCTCATTTTAACTAAAAGCCAAATTTTTGCTAACCTAATTCACAAAGTTTAAGAAACCCTTCAACACCTAATGAGAAATTCAGTATAAGAACTTGAAAGGTTTTTTCCCCCTCTGCTAAGGAGTGCTGTCTTTATCATCTGCCCCATATTAATACTAAATTACTTGCATCCTTGTTAGCATGATGCGCTTCCTATAACACTCATGGCCACTCAGGCAGTGGATTAACTAAACTGTTAAAGCTGTTTCAAAATTGAAATGCCACTTCCAAATCTGCTCAACTATTACACATTTCATGTTTGTCCAGATATCATTAAACTAAATTAAATGGTCAAGTCATAAATCAGAACAAAGCTAGCCTGTTGCCATTACTAAATCATTTGAGCATTGCTGTTCTATGCCTATCTATTCGATAATTCTGAGCCTTTAGGAAATCCTACTTGAAAAAAATAAATACACCTCTGCAAGTTCTTTTAAATAACACTGTGCCTGTAAGGACATGCTTGGAATGCAGAAGGAAATGGCTTACCTTTCTTAATTACAGTTTGATCTGGGATGTTAATACCCGGGTCTTCTACATGCTGCAACAAAAGGATACACATGGATGTAAGTGTATAATCAAAACAAAAGGAAATGAATATTTCGCGCAAGATAGGGGGAGGGGAAGGCGTAGAATCGAAATCCCCCCTCCCATCTGGTGACATTTATATATAAACATCTCATCTTGGCTTATTGGAATTTGGAGCTTTGCAGCTCAAGAGGTTTCACTGTACACCCACAGCCAATTTCTCTACCCCCAGCAAATAATCCACATTTGAAGGAGGTGGGAGTGGGGAACAAAACTTTCTTTGGAAATTAAATCGAGTTTGGGAACACCTAATCTTTCTCACAGCCTGCTCAACCTTTCAAAATACACCTAGCTTTAGTTTGGCGCCTCAGCGGCTTCGGACTTCAGCGATTCCACTGTTAAGGCAGCAAAAGCCAGAGAAACACAATAGAAATGACAGAGGCGGGAGTGGCCTGGGAGTACCGAAAACATTTTAGGTGATGTGATAAAGAGCTAACGTGTTTGTGCACCTTCACTTACAGAGAAACAAACAAAAAATTTAAGGACTACTGTCTAAATTGAATATCAAATATCAAATTGGATATGAAAACGATAAAAAGAAGGGAGGGGGGAGCCTTTGAGGTTTCCCTGCTGTGTCCAACAGCAGATTTGTTAGTGTGGCCTTCTTTCTTCCTTTTTTTTTTTTTTTTACAGATGGGTGGGTATACGTGTGCTACAGTCAAAACGTGATTAGAAAGTAAAATGAAATCATGTTTTCTAATGCAGAAACTGACAGGCAATATAATGTCTGGCTGTGTTTACAAATTAGCACCAGGGCTGCTGAGATAGAAGATTTCGCAATCGTTACCAAACGCAGACATTACCATTTAAAAAAACTATTACTTCCTTCTCTAGTCTTTGTCCAACAATAATACTGATTCGAACATTTTCCATTCTGTCTTGGATTTATGCTCCTGTTAATTGTGCCTGATCGCAATGATTCCGGGTGGATGGTACTAAGTTGCTTTATTACAGGTTTTATTATACTCAATGCTCTCATTTGTAACTTGCCTAAAGTGCTTCTGGATTTAAGTATAATTAAATTGAGAAATGTTCAGAAATGACTACTGCTGCAGTTCTTGTGTTTTAACTATATGGGGAAATATGATCCCTTTATGCATGCACCCTAAACCCATAAAGTAAATGTAGTGTGGCATAATACTTTTATTTGTGTTATTTCTAGACCTTGTCCATACAGGGAAGACTGTTAAGTTTAAAACCCCACTGAGATATTAATGATTAAATAATTTTCACCATCGATTTGATTTTCTTAAATATTTGGCGTTCATTCTCATTAAAGGTTAACTGTTGCAGCAATGGGAAAATTGAAAACAACCCTTTTCCTGACCCAAATTCCTCTGAAAGAATTTTCTCTTAAAAGGTTGGGGGAGGAAAGGGGAAGAGCAGCAACTGGGTTTCCTTGTTTTTATTTGATCTTTTGGTTAATTTCTCCTATAGGCCAATTTCACCACGAAGAGAGACTATACAGGTGTTAAGAATTCACACCAGCCACTTTGCAATTTTGCAAAGTGGAGCAATTCTAATTCACAGTAGGTTTAAAAAGCTAGCAACGTTATTTTGCAATTCAAATATTTCCAAGGAGCAGACTAGGATCAGGACTCAGAGACTCTTCGGGAAGGGAAAGATCAAATGGTCACAACTTCCAAGTTTGTTTTTTAATGGCCCTTCTCCCAACTATTCCACCTCTCATTTTACTTTCCAAGAAATGCACTGTGTAATATGTTTCTAAAACCATGTATGAAAATACACACATATGCATGCACACAAGACTTACTAAACCCCACACTGGATCAAATGCCTACTTTCCTGCTTTCCATGCTAGGCTGCTAAACATAACCAACAAATTTCAGTGATTAACTAGGCCAAATGAGAGATGTAATAAATTTTCTATTTCCCTATGTAACTTAAATAATGTTTTAAATTCACCAAGCAAGCAGGTAAGTTCATCTGACCATTTTCTTTGCAATCTAATGCAGTAATCATTAAACTGTCAACGGACATATTGCTGCAATATTTGATGCAGTAATTTGAAATAGCATTTTAGCAAAAATCACATCCAGATACATTTCCTCTCCAAAGAAAAGCAGCATTAACAGAGCCTTTACAGCTTTAATAAAATTATTGGCTTGTTCTAATTCCATTTCAGGAAGGCTGTGAGGAAACCATAAATATGTAGAATTGAAGCAGAGATGCTGGTTTAAATTTAATTTCAGAAAGTATTTTCAAATTATCAATAGCCTGGTTTGCATTGCCAAAGAGTAAATGTGCTAATACCATGCTTATTTAGAAATCATAGAAAACTGCATTTATTGATAACTGAATTAGAACTCAAAGACTGCATTGCCCAATTGTCTCAAAACACTGAAGTAATATGGGGGTGTAGCAGGTCCTGATGGGCGTTGGGAACCCAGCTAATGATTTATGAGGTCAGCACTTAGCACCCCTAGGAAGAGAAAAAAGGCTGCATTTAATGTCCTCCTGTTCGGATTTGCCACTTAGTATTCTTTAATCAGGGTAGGGTATACACGTAACTTTCAAAGACCCCCTAGCACTCATAAAATCCGGCCAAAATAATTTTCTTCGTGTGTCTTTTACACTTTCTTTTAAATCGATAGGGCATTTAAATGAGCTCTTTGGATCCACTCTAACACGTCTTTCAGGACTGGGAGAAACCCCCACGTCAGACATAGCGGTGGAATCAGAGCCTCTCATAATCGAAACAGTTTACTGTCGCCGAGAGGGGAAGGTAGCGTCCACGGTGACACCAGTCTGATTTATAAATGGTAACGCAGGCATTGTTTGAAGGAGCTCTGCGAACCATTGTTCTCCCGGCCGAACTCTCAACTACTTTTGAATCTTTGGCATGCGGTTGGCTAGGTGGGTGCTCAAAGGGTCCACCCGATAAAACAAAAGGAGATGTGAAGAAAGTAACCAGAGGGGAGGAGGAAAGCCCAGTCCCCGGGGCTGGACGTTCCAGGGGGGGGACCCTTGCCCGGGCGTGGGTGAGCGGGGACAGCGTTTGCTCTCCCGCCGCCCGCGCGCGCGCGCGGCCTCTTACCGGCACGTCCTCGATGGCGTGAGGTAAGGAGTGGATCGGGAGGTCTCCGAGTCCGGAGCCAAGCCCGTGGGGGCCGTGCAGGAGGTCCTCGTGCCGCCGGTAGTCCCTGCGAGGATCCAGGCCCGACAGCTGGTGGGGCAGCCCCCGGTGCGTGTGCAGGAGCCCAGACTCCTGGCTCTGCCTCTGACCGGGCCAGCCCGGGTGCTGCGGCTGCGGCTGGGCGTGCAGGGGGTTCAGGCTGTAGGGGTCGTTGACGTGGGAGTAAGGATCTTGCGACTGGGGGTAGATAGGCTGGTAGGGCGGGGGGAAGTAGGGGGGCTGGAAGTCGGCATTGGGGGTATGGGACAGCGGCGGGGCGCTCGTGTAGGGAGATTGACCTACAGTGCCCAGCTGGGGCAACCGTGCCGTCCCGTTGCTGGCGCCGTCGTGACGGTCCTGGAAGAGAGCGAGGCCAAGGGGAGAGAAGACGGCATCAGGCGTCGGGCCACTCCGCCAGGCTGCGTGCGAAACCGCCCGGCCCGGCCGCAGGCCGCCGCGAGGAACCAACCCACCGCGCGGCTTTGGCAGAAAATTCTCCAAAAGCGAAACGGGCCCTTCCTTCCCCAATCATAGGGAATTTTCACCGATGCCAATCGAGGGGGCATTAGAGACTCTCCTTACGCGTTTCTTGCAAAGGGGGAAAAAAGGCAGAACCCGGATTACAGCCCGCTCAGCAGCAGAGGGAAACCTCCCTTACGCAAAATTAAAATTCCTAGTAAATATATTAAACAGCTAGACGCGGCCTTTTCTCTGTCCCTGAGTTTGAACCTGCCCGCCACGGCGTTATTGTTTACCCTGTTCCATTTATTTGGAGGGGGGTAAAATCATGTCCATTCAAAGACCATTACCATTTCATGACTATTTAAATAGAAACATATTTCGCAGAGGGGCTGTAAGGAAAGCCCACGTTTAAATTACCAGCTCAAAGAAGGTTTTTAACTGCGGGATTGGGGGCTGTCTTTTCCGCTTCCTCACTTAGGAGCCTTTTTCTGGACAGAGTCGATTTATGAGAGCGACGAGGAAGAGGGGGACTTCAAGTAAAGGTTTAAAATGCAAAGATTCAGCCTTATATTGGGTTTAAAAGAGAGGTGCGCCCCGGGGCGGAGGCCCCCGCCCCTTCCACCCCAGCCCCAAAGGGCAGAAGAAACGCCTGACTTCTGTTCCTCTATTGCAATTCGTTTGCAAAACAAGCGAACGGAGTTGATTCCAGGGAATGCGAACCCACGGAGGTTCAGCCCTGGGCCCCGGGGGCGAAGAAGGGGCACGCCGGGCAGCGTTTTCCCTACATCCGGATTAAGCATCAGATGTTGAGCACGTCTCGGGAGCAAGTGAAGAGGCGAGGAAATACAGATGAACGCGGAGAGAAAACACGCTGGGGAAGTAGCGGTGAGGTAGGTGTGCGAGCCGGGAGAGGTCGCGCGGGGGTGAGGCGGGGACCGCGTTCGACTGAAGGATGGAAGAGAGGGAGAAAAACGGGGAGGGGGGTGGGAAATGCAAACGAGGAAAGGAGGGCGCCCTGAAGGAAAACCGGGCGAGGACCCCGAGGTCTCGGTCCGCAGCCCCAGGTTTTCAGACTAAGATTCCTAAGGAGGCAGGGGTGGGGGTGGGGATGGGACTCACCATAGCTGAAAAACTGTGAACTAACATCTGCGAAGAGTCTGGGGTAACGAGTCAGGGTGGAAAACAACAAGCAAGCGCGGAAAGCCCGGCTGCCCCGCCGCCCGAGCGCGCCCCACACAAAAGGCGCCCCGCGCCACCCAGGACTCCGGTCACCGCGCCGCCGCTCCCCCGGGCGCCCGAGCCCCGCTCTGGTCCATCCGAACTTGAACCACCGATTCGAGCGGCGCCTTCAGCTGGTCGAACCCACGGTCTCTATCCTGCCGCGATCGGGTAGGATTCAAAGTTCCTTTAAAAATTGGGGAAAAAAAAAAAAAACCCGAAAAGGCAAAAAAGCAAAAAAAAAAAAAAGAAAGAAAGAAAAGTGTGTGTGTCTGTGTCTGTGTGTGTGCGCGCGTGTTCCTTAATCCGTGTCTCCCCCTCTTTTCTGAGCCGCGGCTTCGCTTGAGCTTCTAATAACCGCGCTGGGCAGCGTTCCTGGAGCCTCCTAATAGCAGATATTCATGACTATTAATATTACACGAATACTTAATAAGGGAAGAATGCCTGGAAATCGAGCGTGAAGCGGAGAGGCAACTCGCGCCGGAGCCGGCTCTCAATGCAGTCCATTGACGGGAGCCTCAGTGTAGCAAATCGGAGGTGGGGAGAGGCAGCGCGAGAGACAAAAAGCGGGCGAGAGAGGGAGCGGGCGAGCGCGCGGGGGGCCGCGGCGCGGCGGCTGGCGAATCACAGGGAAGGGGCAACATTTTAAAAGGTTGCAGGGTAGGCCAAAGCGAAAGAGAAAGAGGGAGACGGGGAGACCGAGCGCGAGCGCGCGGAGAGGGGGAGAGTGTGTCTTGCGTGCGTGTGTGAGAAAGAAAGTGTGGGCGCGAGAGAGGAGCCAGGAGTGGGGAGAGGGGAGGGAGAGCCCGGGCGGAGGGGGGGAGGAGGGAGGGGAGGGGAAGGGAGGGGAGGGGGCCGCGCCGGAGCGCGCGGAGGGGGAGGCCGCGGGGGAGGGGGAGGGGAGAGGAAGCGAGCGAGGACAATCAGACCTAAAAGGCTGGGGCAGACCTCGGCATGCCGCGGGGGCCGCGCGGCGCGGCCGGGCGCTCCCGGAGACCGCGGCCGGGCGTTTGAAGGGCTCTCGGCCCCCGAGCTGCGGCCGGCCGGGCCTCTCCGACCACGGGCTCCTCCGCTCCGCAGCCGGGCCTGGGGCGCGGGGTCCGGCCGCCCGCCGCCGTGCGGCTTCTCCATGGCCCGGCGCCCCGCCTGGGTCCGACTCTCGCCTGGGCCGCCGCTCTCTTGCTTCCCGCGGCCTCCTGGGACCGGCCGCTCTGCGCCGCCGGCCGCCCCGCCCTCGGCTCTCCCCGGCCGGGGCTCGCGAAGGAGGGGCGGGGGTTGGGGGGAGGCACAGGACCGCGGCCCGGGGCGCGCAGAGACGCGAGGCGGCCCAGCCCGGGCGCCGCTGGCACGGGCTCCCCGCTCCCGGCGCAAACCCGTCCGACTGGCTGGGCCACTCTCGCCCGACGCACCCCCGGATGACACGGCTCGCTCTCCCCCGGCTGCCGCTGCCAGTCTGCCCGCCGGGGTGTCGGAACAAGCGGCACCTCGCCTCCTGCATGTCCCTGCAGAGCCCGGAATAATTAGACAGCCCCGAGCCGGCTCGGAAACCCGAAATCCCTGCTCCGGCGCTCGCCACCGCGAAGTTGTTGAAACAGCCTTAGCTCTGTTTTCTCCTCTTTCTCCTCTTGCTTCTCGTCTTTTTTTTTTTTCCCCTTTGCTCTCACTCACACGCACATACACACGACGCGCCCCCACAGGGTCCCCCCTATGGGGGTGCAAGTTCATCGCTTCCCACCTGGGTCCCCCGGGCGCCTCGCGCCACTTCGGACCCCGCTCGCCGGGGCTTTCGGCCTTCGAGAAGGGGGATGCCCGAGCCCAGGGCCACGGCCCGAGGAGGCTTAGGAGCTCGCTGTCACCCCGACCGGTCCGCAAAGGCCCCCCCCCCCCCCCGGCCCTGAAAACAAAGCGACTGGTCTGACATGGAGTCAGTCTCTGCACCCCGCACCAGCCAAGCCACGAGTCCCCAGCTAGGCAACCAACCCCTTGGCATGTCATTCCGTGCCCCATTCACAGGGGGAAGGAAGGGCGAAACAGGAGGGACTGGGGAAGGAAAAAAGAATTAAAATAGCCCACGGAGAGGAGAGGAGGAGGGAACGGGGGACACGTCGTTCGCCCGAGCCCAGAGTCTCATTTCAAGTGAAGACCCCGCCGCGCCCCGCACAGACCTCTACGCCCCACATTCCCAGCTCCAAATGCCAAAAAGAGAGAAAGAGAAGCGGGGGAGGGGGGAGCCAAACCCGGGACTGCCACCTACTATTTACGTAGGTAGTCTCTGGCAGCGGCCCCCTCCCCAGCCCCCCTCCCGTGATTCATCGGCTCTTTCTAGCGGGGGGCTAGAAGGGGGCTGGGGCAGCTGCCGCCAGGCCCGTGGTCCCGGGGCTTCCCCGGCTGCCCCACGAAGCGGAGCTCCCGGGACTGTGGGTTTTGAAACAGGCTTCAAGGCGGCGCGCTCTATCGGCCGGGCGGGCTCCGCGCACCGGAGGCTGTGGGTAGCCCCGCCGGGATTCCCACGGTCACGCCGCCGAGGGCGCGGCGGCCAGCAGGCTCCCGCCTCCACCCCAGGGATGCGCCGACCCAGTAGCACAGAGCGAGAAGCTGCCTAGAACTTCTCGAATAACGCAGGGTACTGGAGGAAGCCCCGCAGCCGTTCGGGAGAGGAGTGCTCTCAAACGGAACCGGCTCACAGGGAGGTGCGCCCCCGCTCAGAGCGCAGGCTGCGGACCTCTTCTCCAAAAGGGAGGGGGCCTTTTTAAAGCGGGTTGGGTGGAGGAGTGGTAGGAAGGAAGGAAAGAATGAAGAAATAATGTTAAAGATCAGAGAAAGAATTAAAGAGGGAAAGGGGTTTTCCCTTTCTCTTTCTGGTGACCTGGGCCCTCAGAAGCTCGTTGGAGAGACCAGCAGAGTTGAGACGCCTGCCCAGTTGCCAGCAATGACTTCAAAAACCCACGCTCGTCTACCCTTAGCCACACTCAAAACTGGTCCGGAGGAAATCGGGGTAGGGGGGGAGTGGGACAGGGGGCTGCGAAGGAAGAGAAGGAAAGAAGGGAACGTCCTCAGCCCTCCTCGCCAGCTTCTCTCCTGCGCTCTTCGGGCGAATCGCAGAGGCGGACGCTGCGCTGGGCAAAGTTTGTCCCACTCGCCTCTCGCAGCTGGCGGCGAGGAGAGGAGGGGAGCGGAGCTCCGAGCCTGCAGCCGCGGGAGAGACTGCGCCCGCGCCGCGCTTACCTCGCAGTCCTCGTACTTGATGTTGTCCGTCAGTTTCCAGAGCATTTTCATGGATCGGCGTGAATGGGTTTGGCCCCTCTCCGCCTCGCACCCAAGTGGAGCTACTCTCTGGGTAAGCGCAAAGTGCCGGCTGCGGGCGGCGAGCGCAGCAGGAGGGGGAGGGCGAAGAGGAGGAGGGTGAGGAGGAGGAGGGTGAGGAGGAGGCGGCGAGGAGGGAAGGAGCTCCCGTGTGCGCTCGGAGATCTCCCTCTAATGGTAGAAACTTTTCCCTTTTCCTGCTCTTTACCAACAGCCTAATCGCCTCATTAGCATATCAACAATAGTCCAATTGCTCGCCAGCACCGCAATCTGCCGCCGGCCGCTCTGACCCAGGTATAAAGGCCTCTGCGAGCCGCGAACTCGCTCCTAGAGAGCACGCCCGCCCGGGAGCCCACGGAGTCTCCCCTGAGCCCCGCAGCGCGCCGCTGAGCCGGCGCCCCCGGCGCCGTGTCGCCCGAGTCGTCGTCTCTCTCCTCCTCTCCTCGTCCCGGCCCTGCGCACGGTCCGAGCGGCCGCTCCCGGGGCCCAGCTCTCCCAGCACCTCTCCCCCATCCCTGCCTCTACCAGCGGTTCCGTCCTTTCGGGTCCTGTCCAATTTCAGCAGAAATGATTATTCCTTTTCTCAATTAAATATAACCATCAACCCAAGACCGGCGACATCACTCCAGGATTTTCCGCCCAGCTAAAGATCGCCTCCGCTGCGGGCAGCCGCCACCTCCGGCCGCAGGGCCCCGGGAGTTTTATTGGCTTCGCGCTTCACCGCCCCCCACCCCCCAATCCCCAGGTTGGAGATTTTTGCCAAACGGCTTTAGTCGCTCGGCTGGGGTTTGCCATCCTTTAATTGCCGCGTGTGAAATAAAAAGTGTACCCTGAAGAGGTTGCTTGACAGCTCCAGGGGTTAAATACTTTTCCTCGCATTTGTACGAAGCTAGGGCCGACAGATAATTCAACGTGGTATTTGGGCTAAGGGCTTCCTAGGTGCGATGTGGACAGGAATACGGAAACTCCTACGGAGGCTCACGCACGCTTCTGGAGTTGAGCCGAAATACCGACATGTGTGCGCCGTGTCATGCATGCATCAAAATAAATCGCTGGGAACCAACCCTTTGCTGTGCTAATCTGCTCCAGTTTTCCCAAGATTCCCCTTTTTAATTAAAGCAGGGAGAGTTCCTTCATGATTCGGTGCTGTCACTAACGCGAGCGCGCTCGCGGCGCAGTGCCCGGCTGGCGCGGAACCCGGAGGCCGGGGAGCCACCCCCTGGTTCGGGTCCGCCAGTCTAGGCTCCCCGGCTCCACGCAGGGGCCTGCACGCCCCACTCGGGCTTCGTGTTTTTTTTCCTAGTGTGAAACAAAATTTAAAGAAAGAACGACCCAAAAAGATATGATGTAATCAATTAGAAATTAGAGGGATCAATTTCCCCCGGTGAGCGTCCTCGTTTGTCCTCCATAAAAAAACCTTCTTTCTCCCTCTGCAATCCTGCAAACCACTCCCCACCCCCCACCCCCCAACCCCCCACCGCCACCCCACCCCCAGCAACAGTAGGTTTCGCCTCTGAGTTGCTTTAGTAACGACCTCTGATTCCGTCTAGGCCTGTTTCTTGCAAAACTCCAGGCCTCCCAGTTTTCTCAGGGCGTCCTCGCAGGGGCGGGGGAGGGAGGGTAAGAGGCTGTGGCAAATAGGAGCGTTGCTTAACAGGTGGAAGGAAGGCGAGAGGAGGGGGACCCCCCTCCTCCCCAAGCTGCCCAAGGACAAGTCTCCCCCCAAAAAGACCGCGGCCAATTCCCCAAGCCTGACAGAGTAGGCCACAAGCACCACCGTCCTCCCAACGACAACAACAACAAAACTTTTAAGTTAGGAAGGCGACCAGAGCTAGAAGGGGGTTCAGAGCCGGGGGTGGGGGGAGAGGGGGCGCCTCCCGAGGCGCCAGGCCCTCCCTTGCACTCCCTTTTCCCATCTGCACACCAGCACAGCCTCTTGGCTGAACCCAGCTCGAGACTCGGCACGGTACTCCGCCCTCAAAAACGGTCAACTTCCAGCCTGGCGCCACGCACCCTGCGGGCTGCCCCCAGGGCCGCCGCCCAGCAGCAGCGGCTGGACGTCGGGAGGGAGGCCGCCTGGAGCACCGACACTCTCCCAGCAGCCGCCGCAGCCCCAGAGAGCAATCTGTAGGCCACGCTCTGGGCTGGGAGCAGGGCAGTGTACACCCTCACGTCGCCAGCGCCCCCAATGCGCATGGGGAGCTAAGTTTCACTTTCTTTCTCCTTCTGGGCTGGGGAAGGCATGTAAAGGCCTCGTCTTATCCACATTCCCTCTTCGCTGACCCGAGCCCCGCGGATCTCTGGCTCCGCACCCGCCGGGGCTGCTAAACTGTTGTTGTTTTCCCGCCGAGGGCGTCTTTGAGGTGCAGATTGGGGCCCGAGGGCTCTGCGGCGCCGAGCGCTTTAGAAAGGCCCCAGCGAGCGTCCCGTCGCTCCCGGAGCCAGCGAGACCGCACTAGTGTGAGCGTCATTTCCACCACAAGCCTCTTCATTGCATGTCAATGCTCCGGCCTGCCAGGGACCCCAGGACGGCAGCGCCAGGCCTGGCGGCAGGGGTCGGGCGGGGGTGGGGGGGTTGTCTAGGCCTGGCCTGGGCGCGTGTAAAGGGCGTTGGGAAAAGAGTGAGTTATCTGTGTGAGGGACAGAGACAACTGAGAGAGACCAAGAGACACCCAGGGAGACGGGATGCTGCCATTTTCGCCGGTGGTGGTGGTGGTCACCACCAAGTGGGCCCCAGGAGTCCCGCAGGCCCAACCTGGAGGACCTGGCCCCTACAGACCCCAAAGCCGCCTGCCCGACCGGAGATCCCAGCTTCCCACTGCTTGTTAAACTGAGCCTGCCGGGAGACAGGCCCATGGTTCACTCCTGTCTTCTTCAGGCTGGAATCTTGCTGCCTGCAAACCTCAGCGGGGGCTCACTGGAGGCCCAGCCCATGGCCAGGCCTGCACTCCTGGCCTTTTCTCACCCCGAGGATTTCTGCGCAAAGTTCACCCGGCTTGAGGAGAAAACCGAAAGACCTCGGCTTTCAAAGAGCCCCCCAGTCTTCACCCTCCAGAGAAGAGAATGAAGAAGGTCCCTGAGAATGACAGGGCAAGAAAGGGAGAGAGTGGGTGCCTGAGATCTGAGTTCGGAGTGGGATTTGCACCCTTAAACCACAAAGTCTAACTCTGGAGATGAAGTTGCACTTGTTTAGGTTTAACTGGGAAGGAGAGGCTTCAAAGACCTCCTCGCTGATAAAATAATAAGTACAAGGAAAGAAAGAAAGACATCGTGTTGACTTCCTTTTCCCGACTCCAGAGAGCGAGGTGAAGATGGGACTTCTCTGAACTTTGCTTCTCATGGCCAGAACCTGAAACAAGCGAAAGAACTCGCCCTGGAAGGAGCAGGGCCTCAGCTTTTCTTTAGGAAGTTCGGGGCCTTCCATTCCAATGGGCTGGCAGGCTTTTCCGCACTCAGAATCTCGCCCCAAGAGGCCTTCCCTTGGCTAGGGCGAAAAGAGGGCCCCGCGGTTCCCATTAGGAAATCGGCGACAGGGGAGAGGCTGCCCTCCTCATCAGCCTGGCCAGAGCCTCCCTGGTTTCGTAGGGAAATATCTGGAAGGTAGGAGGAGGGCGCTGAACCTAAGGCTCCCTTGGCCGAGGTCGGGCCCCGGGCTCAAAGAGCGAAATATCTGGAGTCTACTTGGCCTCGCCGGTGCCTGCGGCCTAGTCGGGCCAACGTCGGGAGGCGTCGGTTTCGATCGAATCTAGGCCTTCTGCCGCATCCCTCGCCACTTACTGCCCCCCACCAGTCACCTCCAAGCGGTGAAAAAAAAAAAAACTAGCTTCGGGAACTAGCCGGAGTGAGAAGCTCAACTTGGCGCAAACTCTTTAAGGCATTCCCCCGAAAGAACACGCTCGCCGGCGCGACCCGCCCAGCCGGCCCCCTCTCTAGTCTTCCCGCCCTGTTGGTTCCCCCAAATGTGGAGCCGGGAGGAGAGACAGGTGCACGGGAGCCCCGGCTCACGCGCAGCCTTGGGGTCCAGGGCGAGACCGGAGGCGTAGCGAGCACGGAACCTTCCTCCCGGCGCAGCGCACCCCCGCCCCGCGCCCTGCCCCCGCCCGAATGAGTCATCCAGCCCAGTTTCTACTTGGGGGGTGGTGGCGGGGCGGGTGGGGGGGGCGGCGGCTGTAGCGCAAACCACAAGTGACCCCCGGGGCCACCTGTGGAGCGTGCGCCGGACTTTCCCCCGCGCCCGGCCGGCCGGTGGCGCGCGTGGCCCCCAACGCCGCGGCCGCCGCCGGCGCCCGTTTTCTCCTGCCCGCGTTCTCTCCGGGGAACACTCCTAGGCGCTGCCCCGCGCGCCTCCCCTGCGACTCCGCCGCCCTGGGCCACGGCTCCTGCTCTCCGCCTCCCCCCGCCCGGCCCCCTCCTCCGCTCCACCCCCGCCCACCTCAGCCCCATCCAAGGCAAACCCCCGTACCTGCCAGTCCCCCATTTTGGCAAGTATGGACATCGCGGCTCGGCGCTCCTGGCGACGGGTCCCCGCCGGGCATGGGCTGTAGGGCTCGGCCGGGCCCGCTCCCTGGAATCGCTTAGGCAAATCCTCCTTTTTTTACCTGCTCACCAACATCTCACCTGGTCATAAAGAGCTGGGTTGCTACCTGCCGACGCATGCGCGCTAGCCCAGGAATTCGCTCCGCCAGCCCTTTAGTCCCAGCGCCTCGCAGAGCTGACCTGGGAAGTGATGGATTTATAGCCGCGGCAATCTCGCCATCAGCTCCAGCTTTTCCCAACAGCCCCAACCCGCTTTCCCGGTCAGTCCCTGGCCGGAGAACCGAGGCAAACTGCCTGCTGGAGCGTGCTGGGAGCGACGCGACAGTGACTCGGTGTGTTTTCCCACTCAAGCAATGGGGGCATCTGCACGCTCGCCCCCGGGCTCTCTTCCCCATGGGAACTTTGGCGGGGGGTGGGGGGAGGCTGGGAGACTCTCCACCCCTGGGTGGGAGGCGGGGGAGGGCAAGACCCGGGGCCTGGGCCCGCCGCTGAGGTGCCGCGCACCTGGAGGCACGCGGTGCGGCCTGATCCCGGTTCCGGCCTCCCCACCGGCCCGCGAGGTTCAACCCGGCGGATGCGGGTCCGCAACCCTCAGGGCGGCTTCAGCGTCGGATCTCAGATCAAAGTGTTTCTCAGTAGGTGAAGACGTTCACGGTTCTGTTTCATTTCTGGCTTTCAGGTTTAATCTCCTCCCACTGCAGACAGTCAAACACGCGCGCGCACACACACATGCACACACGCATTTGCGCACTCAGACACTGACGCTTCTATTTTAAGTGCACCCTGGTCTCTCACTTTCACGGGTTCCCGCCCCTCCCCCACTCCTCCATGGCTTCCTAGCTCTTTCCCCCCACCCCACCCCCCCCACTAAAACTTTTTAGAGGGACGACGGGGGCGTCGGTGGTTCTGGGCTGGGCCACCGAGGTTTGGGCTGGGGTTTGCTTTCCCATGACAGATAAAATCACTCAAATGATTTCACCGCTGTCTTCTAATTGGAAGGGAGCTTGAAAAGAAGCCGCAGGATTCGGGGCTCCCTCGGAGCTCACCTGCTCGGGAACCACACCTGGCCGGGAGGGAGGCGAGGCGAAGGGGCTGAGGCTCTGGGCCCCCAGGCGACCGTGCCAGCCCGGGTCTGGCCGCCGCCAGTCTTGGGCTTGGGCCTGGGACCCCTGGGACGGGGCGGGGGGCGGGGGGCGGGGGGGTGTGTCCCAGGCTGCCGTCGCGAGGACCGAGAGAGGAAAAAAGAACCGATTTCAAATCCTCTTCTCTGACGAGTCAGGCAAATGTGGGCGAAAGATCAGCTCCGCGCTGAGGGGAAGGACTTGTTCCCACAACAAAACCTCCCCTTTCTAGAACCCCTAAGAGCCTCTCTCTCCTAGGGGCGGCCCCAAAGGCCTTGCACCCTCCTGACCGTCCCAGGGGTGGTGTGGTGGTGTCTCTCGGACCTTGCCGTGTCACCCGGACATATCCATCGTTCCTGGACTGCGGGACTTGGAGCCCGCGCCGATTCTCTCTAGCTGATTGGAAACTTTCTTGGACCTGCCTTAGAACCTGGCTCAACAAGTTTGGGTTTTGTTTGTGGGTTTGTTGGGTTTTTTTCTTTTCAGCGAATTTTAAGCAACTTAAATTAGGACTTTTTTAACCCATTCACGTCTATCTTTAACCTCTCCGGCTTTTTCCAGCGGTCAAAATAGTTTGGTGAAAACCCAGTTTTTCAGAAAGCCCAACGCACGCCGAGGTCGCGCCTGTAGCTCGAAGAGTCTCCGGCGGGAGGTGCTGTGCGCCCTTTAAAGGGAGCCCAGGTTCAGGCCCGGGGAGCCTGGCTTCCCCCTCTTAGGCGTGTGAGAGCTGGAAGGACCAGGGACCAGGCTGACTGGGCCAGGCCCACCCGAGGAAGGACCAGCGGGCAGGTGCCAGGGCCGAGATGGGGCCCGAAGAGTTGCCAACTTAGGTAGTTTGGAGGGAGTTGGGAAGGGAGGCAAAGCTGCTAGCTGCTTAAGCGCGAAGCCAAGGCGCCGTGCAGGGTGGCCTGGAAGGGGACAGCACAGTTTGGAAGTGCAGCAGCCCAGGCCTTTGGCGTGAGGGCCCCTGGAGTCCGCTCAGAGGCCGGGGACAGGGACCGGGGTGGGGGCAGCGGTAGGGACTCGAGGAATCCGGGAGCGGCCGGGAGCTAGAATTTGCCCCGGGAGTGTGACCCCTGGGGGTCCGAACTCAGCTTAGTCGGTTTACGTTTACTGACTTGTCTGAACCTCAGTTTGCTCACTTGTAAAATGGGGAATGTGTTGAGACCTCGCGAGGAAAGCGGACGCAAAGCGCTTGGCAAGGCGCGCATGCGGTGCCCCAGAGGCTGCCGAGCCCGCACAAGGCCGCCCTGCCCCGGCCCGCACCCTCACGGCGCCCGAGACCGGTTCTCTTCTAGAAGGTGTCTATGCCATCGCTCCTTCCTCAGGCGCACCGCCGCCGGACATGGCGGCCAACAGCTCCTCCTGCGCCTCCCCACTGACAGCCCTCGTCTGCCCGAGCGTGCGCCCTTGCCCATGCTCGCGTACCGGCTTCGCCCTGCGGGGCCTTTCTCCACCTTGACCTCCTCGGTGGCTGGAACCAGCCTGATTCTGCCGCCTCCAGGAGGGAGGCGCCCTGGGGAGCGAGGGCGAGAAGAGGGACATCTCCCAGCTTCATCCAGCGCCCAGGCTCTAATCAGCCTCCCCAAGGTGCCAGCTGCACCCAGTGCCAAGACAGGCCCACGGCCACTAACTGCTCTTGGCAACCATCGAAGCGCCCAAGCAACCTCCGGTACGGGGCCTCAGGCCTCCTGCAAATCCGAAAAAATTTAGGCTCCTCCTTCCCTTCCCCCATTTCTGTCTCCTTTCCCGGGTTAGCGGGGAGAGATCAGCGGGATCCCACAAAGCAGGTTCTGCGGCTAACCGATCTTGGGACTCGAAGCCCAGTCTGGAACTTTTCTGAGGGCGGCAGGACTTGGGGTCAGACTGCAGCGAGCTCCCACTCAGGTAATGCTGCGCTCAGGTTCCCGGAGGCCCCTGGTGTCCCCCGAGAGCGGGGTGGCATCTGTTCCCAGCCGGTAATGCCCCGCTTCCGGTTCCACCACCTCCAAAGTTGCACCGGGGCTAGCCTTTCCCTCAGGGCCAATGTCATCCTGGAAGGGCATTCACTCCACCCTACAACCTCCAGGAATATTCCCGCCTTTTCACTCATCATGAAGTGCCAACCTCCCCCCCGAGTCCCCGTGGAGGCTCCGTAAGGGATTTGGAAATGGAGATCTGAGCAATGGGTTAACTCACACATTCACACCTGGGGTGGTCCCGGCTTCGCCTGCCCCTGAGAGGAGGAGTCTGGATTATTGGGAGAGAATGAATGCCCACCCACTGCTCCTCGCCCCCAGCTTCTCCTGCAGAAGCTCACCTTCCTGGCGTCTAGGCCTGAGAGAGCCTAAGTCAGATTGGGGTCTTCACTGGGTCCCTCAAAGGATAAACTGGTCCCTTCCAGCCTGACCAGCGAAGGGGAGGGCTGGACCACTCAGGTAGGGGGAAAGGATGAGGGGAATGGACAGGCTTCTTGCCGCTCCAGAATCTGAGGCCTTCACCTTGAGCGATTCCTCCCTCCAGCTCGCGAAAGCCCGCTCAAACCTCCAGCTGGACTCGGGCAAAGGAATAAGGTTGCCACTAACTACAGAAGCAGCCAACCCTCTTACCACCGGTTCCGCGGGAGAATGCGGAAAGGGCCGCCGCGAGAACCGACGTGCGCCCACTGCTGTACCTCCAGGCGCGCAAGTCCAGCGGGGAGTTCGCGGAGGAGTGGGTTCAGAAGGCCCGAGGACGGCAGCAAGCCTGGAGGCCCAGAGGCCAAGAGCCTAGAGGTGCCCTGGAGGCCCGGAGGATCGCGGCTGCGCTCGGAGCGGCCCCGCCACTCGCGGCCCGGGTCCCTCCCAGCCCTGGGAGACAGGTGCAGCCGCAGCCTCCGCCGCCCGCTGGGCCGGGGCGGCCGCCGCGCACTGGTGCGGAACCACTATCGTAACGAGTTTGCGCTTCTGTTTACAAAGCAATCCTTCCATCAAAAGAGGAACAAAATCACCACTTATCACACCCTGTCATAAAGTAATCTGCCCTGGAGGGAAACCCTGGCGAAGAAGCTCGCGGAGTGTGTGTGTGTGTTGGAGCGGGTGAGGGGCGCAATGGTGGGGGGGGCTCCCCTCAAAGGAAAGGGGAACTTTCCCAACTCTTCCAGGGAAAACCGCTTGGACAAGCCGTGTCCCTCCAGGCCAGGGAAACAGAGGGTAGTCCGAGCGCTGGCGCGGGGGTGTGACAGAGGAGTCCACGCTGGGAACTGACTCGACCGGGCACCGGATCGCCCTCTTGACTCTTGGGAATCTGCATCGCCCCTCCTCCACTTCCGCTTTTGGGGTGTCTTCCAAGACGCTCCCCAGTCCCCCTCTCCTCTATACAAACAGATGGGCAGAGAAGGGAAGCATGCCTTCTCAGAAACTTCAAGGTCTCTTTCTGTCTCTTTCTCCCCCAAGGGGTCTACAGGGCCCAAAGGACAGTCTTCAGGAATTCGTAACTGTGGGGAGGGTTCTGCTCCCCTTAACCCCCATGCCCCTCTCCCCATGTATTTGTTCTTGGATGAGGGGAGGGTTAAGGACAGAGAGAGTTAACTGGTCACTGATAACTCATGTCACTCAGTCGTGTCTGACTCTTTGGGACTCCATGGACAGTAGCCCCCCGGGCTCCTCTGTCCATGGGATTCTCCAGGCAAGAATCCTGGAGTGGACTTCCATGCCCTCCTCCAGGGGATCTTCCCAACTCAGGGATCAAAACCAGGTGTCTCACATTGCAGGCGGATTCCTTACCATCTGAGCCACCAGAGAAGCCCAACTTAAGTACCTGCCAAATGGCCAGGAAAGGCAGAAGTTTGGGGAAGTTACAAGTTACAATGTAACAAGTTTTACTTGTTACAATGGGAAGTTACAAGTTACAATGGAGTCCTGTGAGGACTCCATCTCTTGGTTTATTATCTCCATCCCTCTCTAGAACCAGGTGAAAGTGAAGTCGCTCAGTCCTATCGGACTCTTTGTGACCCCATGGACTGTAGCCCACCAGGCTCCTCTGTCCATGGGATTCTCCAGGCAAGAGTACTGGAGTGGGTTGCCATTTCCTCCTCCAGGGGATCTTCCCGACCCAGGGATCCAACCCGGGTCTCCCGCATTCCAGGCAGACGCTTTAACCTCTGAGCCACCATCCTTTAAGCAGCCAAACTCATTCATAGCAAGGTGGCGGTGGTGGGGGGCCGGCAGAGTGGCGGTTGGGGGGGCAGGTTCCTCCGTGGCGCTGGTGCCTCTGCTTCTCTTGTTGCCCTCCAAACGGCAAAGAGAACAAGCCGACCCTGACCCTTCAGCCTGGAAATCATCAACTCAGCATAATATGGCCAGAGTTTAGGTTTGTGCCTGAGCGATCTTGGACATCCAATACCACTTCTCCTCACCCTGACTCTTCTAGCCAAGGGCAAGTGAGATTTTCCCCTGAAGCCAATATTAACGTGCAGGTCAGCCTTTGGCCTGTTTGGATGCAGTGCCTGCGGATCCAGCCTGGATTGGGGACTCTCACTCTCCATAAGTCCAGACTGAAAAGCCTTCAATCACTAACCCTACACTCTGGCTCCCTCCACCCTGAACCCCAGTAGCTAACGGGGCTTCCATATAGTACAGGCAGAATTACCAATGTTAAATTGTCATTTGCATCTTTAAAGTCTTAGGGAGAATTGTTTCATCCTTTATAATGAATGTTTGGTTGATGAAAGTGGACATTCAACACCTTGCTTGTGTCACTGGCAAAACACCTGTAAGGCAAAGGGTTTTCCTTTCCAAAGACTGGGAAGCTGGCCCCAAAGCCGGCAAAGTCAGCAAAGGCAGGATGAGAGAATGTGCCTCTCTCCCTTTCCCCTACAAAAGTTGTCTGAGGCAATGGGTGATTTAAGACAGTGGTGTTAGAATTTTGTTGCATGTTTGAATCACCTAAAGAGGTTTAAATCCTGATGCTCAGGTGGTCCCCAGATCAGCTGAATCAGAACTTTTGAGGGTAGGTGGTGGTGGTGGCGGTTTAGTTGCTCAGTCGTGTCCGACTCTCTGTGACCTCATAGACTATAGCCCACCAGGCTCCTCTGTCCATGGAATTCTCCAGGCAAGAAAACTGGAGTGGGTTACCATTTCCTTATCCAGCAGATCTTCCCAACCCAGAGAAGATCTTCCTAACCCACCTGTCCTGTATTGGCAGGTGGATACATTACCGCTGAGCCACCAAGGGAAGTCCATTCTGGGTGTAGGACTCAACCATAAGTAGTTTTTAAAGTGTCTGGGGTGACTGCACTGTGCAACCAAATTTGGGAACCAGTGGCATAGACAGTGGCTGTCAAAGTGTGGTGCTAGGACTGGCAAGAGAGCATCACCTAGGAACTTGCTGCTGCTGCTGCTGCTGCTGCTAAGTCGCTTCAGTCGTGTCCGACTCTGTGGGACCCCACAGACGGCAGCCCTCCAGGTTCCTCCATCCCTGGGATTCTCCAGGCAAGAAAACTGGAGTGGGTTGCCATTTCCTTCTCCAATGCAGGAAAGTGAAAAGTGAAAGTGAAGTCGCTCAGTCGTGTCCGACTCTTCAAGACCCCATGGACTACAGTCTATCAGGCTACTCCCTGAAATGCAAATTCTCAGGGGTCACTTTAGCTCCACTGAGAGCTCTGAGGGTCAGGCCCAACCAAGAGTCCAACACTAACCCTCCCGAGGATGCTAGTGTAGACTTAAACTTGAGACCCACTGTGTGCCTCTATCTGAGAGAGTTTGGAGGCTGCTGTTCCAGTCCCCAGCCATTCTTCATCTTCGGCCTTGAGAGAAACTTGAGATCCCACCTCTACCTGTCTCGATCTTTGAGAAAACAGGGCATGACCCAGTCCTAGGTGTGGTGAGGTGTGTGAATCTCTCAAGCAACTTGCATTAGAGGTAACCAACTTAAGAACAAGGTCAACACCACGGCTCAGAAAGAGCCGACGACGCTTAGCGCTCCCCGGCCTCTCTCGGCGGTTTCGACTGTTTTCTCGAGATACAGGCTTAGAAGCACACCTGGGTTTTTCTTGGGGTCAGCTGTGACTCTGAGCTCCAGGCCTCTTTCTCTTTGCCAAGAAGCACTTCTTCCCTCGTCCGCCCCTTCCCTCCCGGCTTCCCAACTCCTCGAACCCTGCTTGGCGTGTCAGTTTCACTTGCTCGGGCCGCGTGCGTGTCCTCTGAATCTCAGGTCCGAAAAGCGCGAATCCTCCTGTCGCCCGCTTCTGCCTGCGTCTGGGGAGGGACACCTCCGCTCTTCACTCCCTCCCACCCCTAGACTCGTCGGGTTGAGTTTGCAGATCAATGGCGCACCCATTCGCAGCGTCCTAGGGCCTCCCCCAGCACCCCCTGAGGGCAAGTTCGAGGTTGTTGGACCCAAAGTCTGGCCGGGCCGGCTAGGGAGAGGCTCCAGGGCGGCACTGGCTGCCGGCGAGCGCGCCCGGCCCTCGGGGCCTCACCCGCCGCTGTCCTCCGGGCCATGAAATCTAGAGCAGGGTGTGTGTCCAGGTGGGGCCTGCTCACCCTCGGGGCTACAGACACGTGTCCTTTTCTTGGAAATTCATATGGGGAAACAGGTGGGGGTCGCCCTGCGGCGGCGCGAGGGGACGCACGGGGACCGATGGCAAGCCGAGCGCCCGGGATCGCGTCGCCGCCGCTGCCCCTCCGCGCGGCACCGGATACGCTCCGGGGAGTAGGGGCGCCCGGCGGGAGGACGCTGCCCGCTGAGCGCAGGCCGGAGGGCGCTCCGGCGCCGGGCGGGCCAGGGGCGGGGAGCAGAAGGCGCTCATCCCCATTCAGGATTTAGCGGCGGGTGGAGACAGAGAGTCTCCTAAGCTGATGCAAGTCTCCTGGGAGTCTGGGAAAGGAGGCTCAAATTTTCAGCCATTGACGAACGCAGCAGCGGCGAGGGCTCTGGCCCGGCTCTCTTGGCGCAAGTCCTTCAATTTCCCCCATCGGCCGCTGCCCGGAGCCGTTCCGGGTGCTAGATCGACTTAGACGAGGCTCCGCTTACTTTCTGTCTTGTCTAAGTTCCCTGATGGCGGAACAGGCTGAAATGCGTACTCTAAGACTTTTCTCAAGGATCTGTCACTTTCATTTAGAAACACGCGGTAAGGCCTTCCTTCCAAAAGTGGCGACCACTCTCAGCCTTTTCCCGCCTTCCTCGAGGAAGCCCCCGAGGATGCGCTCCATGGTACCCCGCGATCACCAGACTCCACTGCTTTTTCAAGCGACCACATTCTTCAACAGAGCGAAGTCGTTTGCCATTGAAACCTTCCAGACTTCCACGTCTTAATGTCTTGCAATTTCTTACTAATGCAGGTTCATTTCTTTTGCACAAGATGCTGAAAGGCTGGCAACGCATGAAGGTGTCTGCTGTGTGTGTTTTAAGGCTGTGCAAGATTATTTTTTTTTTTTTAAAAAAACTGAAGGATAGTTGCTTTTCAACGTTGTGTTAGTTTCTGCTATACAACAACGTGAATCAGCTATATGTATGCCTATACCACTCCCTCCAGATCCTCCCTCCCACCCCTGCAAGATTATTTATCAAATATCTCAAGATAACAGGCCAGCCTCCTCCGGGTTTCCAGTTACATATGCAAAAATTAAAGATGTATGTTAGGTGTTTGGGTTTTGGCTTCTTTTTAAGTCTCTATTTTTTCAATAAAATAGTACTTCATATGGCTATGGAATCTTGGGGAGGCATTGTACAAATGGCTTTGTGTTTTTCTGTACTTCTTTCAATATCTCAAGTTGCCTTCAGACTTTAAGTTGACGATGGAACAAGGCCAGATCAAATGCATAAGGTTTTTTAAAAATTGACATGGCACCTTTCATCTGTTTCCAAACTCAAAATGTATTCTTTCTGAAAGTTACAACATAAATTGTGTAACAGCCTTTCACATTAAATCATCTCAGCCCAGACACTGAGGATGTGAGAATTATAGAATTTCCCTGTATGAATATGAAGAGTGATGCTTAGAAGAATGAAAGGGAAGCTCTTCCTTGGGAAGTGATTGAAAACAAACACCAGAACCTGACAATTTATACACACAGTTCCCTTCTGATTTGTCTCTTCCATTGGAGAATTACTAGTTAAAATACCCAAGTTACAGGTGGCCTTTGGTTTAAATACTTAATTTCCAAATTTGAAAAACTGGTTGTCAAGACACTTTAGTTGAACAAAGACTCAGATGATAATAACATCTGACTGCTTTTAATTTCCAGCTATCTTAATTTTTGTTTTTTGTTTTTTTTTTTTAGTTGGAAGGTAACTGTTTTACAATGTTGTATAGGTTTCTGGCACACAACAATGAAAATCAGCCATAAGTGTGTGTGTATGTGTGTGTATATATATATATACTTATAGATGTGTGCATATATGAAGTGAAAGTTGCTCAGTCATGTCCAACTCTACCACTCCATGGACTATAGCCTGCCAGGCTCCTCTCTCCATGGGATTCTCCAGGCAAGCATACTGGAGAGGGCAGCCATTCCCTTCTCCAGGGGTGTGCATATGTATGTGTATATATATATTTATATATATTCCCTCCATCTTGACTCTCCCTCTCTCCCTCTCACTCTTTTTTTTTTTGTAAAATTATAGCTTGAATGACCCTCTCAAGTGTACAGAATAAAGGATAAGTGCCTACAAAATTGTTTAAATATGTATTTTCTCCTTTCATTGTTGGAGTAATCAGGTAATCATTATATGAAATTCATGTTAAGCAACATATGTAAAAAATAAATATATATGCATATGTATGTACACTTTACATAACCTTATTGCATTCAAATATTTATATAAAACCTCCCCAGGATATTGACAAAATTTTAAACACTGTTTTTGGTTTTTCTTTTACTGCTAGAGAGAGAAGCGCACACAGCAAAACTTCTTCAAACAGTAGGATTTCCTGGCTTTGGCAGCTCTGATATGGCCCAGTGCCAGCACTAGATAGAGAGGACCTGATCTGTGACATTCAGAAGCAGCCAAGGTCAAACCTCTCAAAGAGAATGAATTGGCATCTGTCCGCAGTTATAAACTGAGGGAGAAACCATCAGAGTCTCAGAATTTCAGAGCCTTCAAGCTCTCATTGGAATGCTCCTCACCACTAACGTATGTCTTCTGAGCCCAGCACAGGTGTGTAAACTGAGCTGAGTGCCGTTCAGTTTGTTAATGGCCAAGGCGGTCAGAAGAACTAGGGTCCAGACTGAGGGCCCTTCTCATCACACCTCTTCCTTACTGAGCTGGTCCAGGATATTGTGTCCTGATTGTGCTCAGGATTAGAGGCCTGATTAAAATACCTTTTTGACTACGTGTGTGTAAACCCAAGCATCCAGTGTGTCCGCTTTAAAAGGGTTAGGATTAAGTATGAGCTCTGTGTCCATCATTCACTGCAGGTGGGAAACAACTAGTGTGGATAGAAATGACCTCCAAAGCCTTGATTCTGGATGATGCTGGAGAAATGGCTCCTTGAGTCTTAGGGTGACTTTTCATTCATAACTCTTTCCTATAAATGAGTGCTGCCTCCACTGAATTCACAAGAAAACCAGAAAGTGTGAATTATCGGGCTGAATCTGCCTGCAGCTACCTGTCTGTTTAATGTCTCTTGAACATTGTCTAGACAGATGCCTAACATTTTGTGGCACAAAATGGAAAGCAGGCATAATAGCTCAGAAATCACTATTTGGGAGTTACTGGGAGTGATAAGAAAGAAAGTGTTAAATGAGTGGGGAAATAAAAAATAGAAGGAACCATAAAAGAAAATGTTTTCTTCATCAGTAATCATAGCAGTGAAAATGGGTTATTATTATAGCTAAAGAAAATCTTCAATAAGTTCTTCCATACTTGTTACAGTCTGTGTGAAACATAATCTCATTAACTTCTATAAGGAAGGTGTGGTTCAATATTCATAAACATCCTAAAGACATGCTTCCTAGTGATAAGTAGCTTTTCATAATCTCTTACCAGTGGCACAGTTGGGAGCAAAATTGAATCTCGCTGACCTTCACTTTCTCTGAAGTCCCCAACACCACGTTGTAATTTATGGATCATAGTGATGTCAATACTATCAAAAAACAAAACAGAACAAAACAAACTCCCCCTAATACCCCATTCCTAAACATTTTCTGGACACACACACACACACACACACATCACGAGCGCGTGCGCGGTAGAAGTGAAATTTTTTTCTAAACATTTGCTGCCCCCATGTGTCCCTTTAGAAAACTGAGTCTTAAAGCTAAATGTTTATTTAGTACCTTCTGTGCAGTTTAGATAATCAGAGAAACGATTGCAATTATTGTAAGAAGGAGGGCCAAAGACAGGGCAGAAGAAAGGTGGAGAAAAGGTCTTACGTTTGCCCCAGACTTCTGACGTAATCTCCAGCGTTGCGTAACTTCTCTGTGCTTCCTTCTTTCCCAAAGTGAAAATGAGTGGCACTTTCGCAGGGTGGGGAGAACATGGGAGCCGATTTTCTCTAGGATCCCATTTAATCTAACATTTGGTCACTCTCACTGAGGATAGTGAAGCAGAAGTAGGAAAAACTAGCTATCCCATTTTCTGGCTAAGTAGTCAATTTGGACGTGTGCCAAAAACTCATGAATGAATTTCCTATTTCATCATTGAAATCCATTACCTTGGTCCTCTGTCAGCTTGACAAACCTGCTTCTCGGTGTCTGAGTAGCTCTGAGCCCAAGAGACAAGAAGGAATTCATTTTCTATTGATATTATGGCCAATGAGTATGCAGTAACTGACGTAACTTCAAAAGTGAAACCATCTTCAGTGTTTATAATGTGTATTAGCGACAGGTGCTTCTACAGCTCTGACTAGTTCTTAAATCTTTTCCCTCATTCCACGATCAAGTGGCAAAGCCGTTGTCTCCTCACTTCCCTGATAACAGAACCCTGATTTTATTCAGTTGTCAGGCAACTCAACCACAGGTCTCAAGAAGCGCTGGTCCTTCCCTTAACCAAGGGGGGGAATCTTGATTCATCTAAGAGTTAGACTACTTACTGGTTCTCACTCCTCATTATTTTCTTTTATTCAGAAGTTTTTGTTTTATGATTACCATTTAAAAATTATTATTGAGGTATAATAGACATACAATATTATATTAGTTTCAGGTATATAATGTAATTATTTGATATTTGTTATATATTGTGAAATTATTTTCATGATAAATTTAGTTAACATTCATCTCCATACATAGTCACACGTTTTTTCCCTTGTGATGAGAACTTTTAAGACCTACTCTCTTAGCAACTTTCAAATATGCAATGCAGTATTATTAACTATTAACTATAGTTAATAGTAACTATTAACTATAGTCACCATGTTGTACATCATATCCCCAAGACATTCATTTCATAACTAAAATTTTGTACCTTCTAACTCCTTCCACCCAAAAGGACCTCCTGCTCTGGCAACCACCAGTTTATTCTCTGTATCTGTGAGCTCTTTTCTTGTTTCTTTCTTTTCTAGATTTCACTTATAAGTGATCACACAGTATTTGTCTTTCTATGATTGCACTTAGCATAATGCCCTCAAGGTCCATCCATGTTGTTCCAAATGACAAGATTTTCCCTTTTTATGACTGAATAATATTCTATTTATAATAATACACAGTTAAATGAACAACTTCTATTTTTATATATCACACATTTTGTTTATCCGTTCATCAACTGATGGAGACTTAGTTTGTTTCCATATCTTGTGGGATCTTAGTTCCCACCAGGGATAGAATCCATACCCCTTGCAGTGGAATCACAGAGTCTTAACACTGGACCGCCAGGGAAGCCCCAGGGTGCATAACCTTTTCAAGTTAGTGTTTTAGACTTCTTTGAATAAATGCCCAGAAGTGGAATTACTGGATCATATGGTAGTTGCATTTTTTATTTTTTGAGGGCCCTTTAGATTGTTTTCTGTAATGACTGCACCCATTTACATTCCTGGCAACAGTGTAGAAGCATTCCCTTTTCTCTGCCTCCTTGCCAACATGTGTTATTTCTTGCCTTTTTCATAATAGCCATTCAAACAAGTGTGACCACCCCTCTCTGTTCATCAGAATCTTCTGGGGAGCTATGAAAATACTGATGCCCAGGCCTACAGAGATTCTCATGAATCAGACTAGAGTTGTACAGTTTTTGAAAACTCCAAGTGATGCTAGTGTGCAGCCTAGGTTGAGAACCACTTATGTAAGTGATGATCAGTTGCTCTGGTGACTGGTTTAGGAATGAGCACATGATGCAATTTTCAGTCTTACAAGGAAAAATCTGATTGGGGCTGGGGAGTCTGAGTAGTTTTCTTCACAAAGGAACAGAAAATAAGTTTATGCCCTTATCTTTTCTTCTAGGTTTTGTTTGTTACCCTAGGGGATATAAGGGATGAGATGTCTGGAGCTGCTGCAGCCACCTTGTGACCATGAAGAAAGATCCCACATGCAAGGTACAGCAGAATGGAAAGAAGGAAAGAATTCTAGGTCTTGAACTTTTTTTTTTTAAGCTGCTAAATTAACTGTCTCTGTAGTGTCCTACCTGAGAACTTTTTAAGGACTTCCCTAGTGACACAGTGGATAAGAATCCACCCACCCATGCAGGGGACGAAGATTTGATCCCTAGTCTGGGAAAATTCCACCTATTGAGGAGCAGCTAAGCCCAAGAGCTGCAACTACTGAAGCCTGTGCACCAAGAACCTGGGCTCTGCAACAAGAGAAGCCACTATAATGAGAAGCCTGCCCACCTCAACCAAGAGTAGCCCCCACTCGCTGCAACTAGAGAACGCTTGCACAAAGCAACGAAGACCCAGTGCAACTAAAAATAAATAAATAATTCTAAAAAAAGAACTTATTTGAGCATGTGAGTTAAAAACCATTTAGTTTAGTTGGACTCCAAATTATCCTAACTGATACACCGATAGTTCTAGAAAAAGTAAGCACGTGTATTTTAAATTGAGTTCTTCAAACCATGTCCTTGGGACCCATGGGATGATGCCATGGGTTTTGCTAGTATTCTGCATTTTGTAAGTGGGATTTTGTATGGTTGTGGATGTTTCCATGGTAAAATGTGTGGGAATATAGTCTCAGGATATTATTTATTTCACTTTACTCTTCAAACTAAAGCAGTTTGTTCATACATTATGCTGGAATATTAATAAGCTAGCACACTATGTCTGATATAACAACTTGATAAGTGACTGTACTCCTAGTTGCTTGGAGGAACTTGAGTCTAGCCCTCTTGTTAATACCACATGTGTCCTTCTCTGTGAATTATATACATGTGTACCCTTACCTATGCGGATATATATACACAAAGGAATTATTAATTTTGGTCTGATCACTATCTATTACCACATGAAACTTAAAAATTCAAACCCCAAAGGCAGGAAATGCAACATTTCAGCTTAACATTGGTGGATTTCCAAACGTTTTCTCCATTACCAGATGGCCTAATATCTAACTGAATAGGAAACAGATTTATAGAAACTATAAAGTGTAGAAACTATTCATGTATTCTTACCTAAGTACTAATAGTTCTGTTATTCAATTTTTCTGTGTACCAAGAAACCAATGAAGTGTATAGACATTTTTACCAACTATAATTGGAAGTATGTGGTGAGAGCCACAGATATGTGTCCTTAGAGCAAGAGGTGGAGAGACAAGACTTCCTTGGTGATCCGGTGGTTAAGAATCCGCCTGCCAATGCAGGGGATATGGGTTTGATCCCTGGCCCAGGAATACGCCACATGCCAAGAGGCAAGTAAGCCCATACGGCCGCAGCTACTGAGCCCACATGCCCCAGGGCCCGTGCACTGCGGTGAAGATCCAGTGCAGCCAAAAATAATAAATAATAATTTAAAATGTTTTTAAAGATACAGAGGGCAGAGTGACAGATGTGACGTGATCAGCTTCAGAGACACAGGCCGTTGAATGGAAAATTAAGGTGCCAAGGTTATTTGCAATCCACTTTGCATAACTAAGGTTTTGTCATTTCTACCAGGATTCTCACATGTCAGTTCCCATCCCCATGATGTACCCATTCTTTCTCAAAGCCATATGATCCGTTTAAGTATTAATACAATACCTATATCCTACTGTCGCAGGTAAGGCGATGCTCAGTTGACAGTGTTCTGGAATGTGTGGGTTTTCTGAGTGGGATAAAGGAAAGAGATCGAGACTGGAATTGGAAGAATGGGATTCTACTGTCGACGTCGCCACAAGCTACCCGCGCCTCCTTGGGCAAGTTGCTTCATGTCTCCAGGTCACATTTCCCGACTTGTAGAGCAAGAGTGTGGAGCCGATTATCTCTGAGGCCCCTTCCAGCTCTAAAAGCCCTTTGAGTCAGATTCATATATCTGTCAGATGGGTTCCAAAACAACACAGCCTGGAAACAGTGCTTCTAAAATTGAAACGTACAGCTGAGAAACCTCAAGGCACCTGCCTAGAAGACACTGTCTAATGTATTTCACCACCTTCAGATGGAATCTCGGCAAGTAGACAGTCTGGTCCATAGGACAGTCCATCCTATTTGAGATTCATGATTACTAGGCAATACACTTTCAGCTCATTGTATTTCACTCTCTACCCTAACTTATAAAATCTGGGTACCTTCAGCCTGACATGGACATAATATGCCACTTAATCACATTATTGGCTTCATTGAAGACAGCTGTATAAACACGTGCCAATAACATCCAGGGGTATCATTAAAATTATGACATTTCCTTAAGGGAACTGATTCATACAAGCCTATGAGTGGATTCTATATAATAACCTTTACACGCAAGTATGTTGTATTTTTTTTAAAGAAGGATTAGCCTTACAATGCTGTTTGTTGTCTACAAAAATCCTCTAAGCAGGAAGGATATTGCATTTGGATATTTAAAGCCCCAAAACTCAGATTTTAAAAATCACATTTATTTTAGCCATAGATACTTGAGAAGGAAGATCACAAGAAGCTGACCCATCCTTCCTTCTGTCTTTCCACACTGAGATAGTAAAAACTGACAGATTTGCAATTTATCCTATTGTCCATTATCTTCAGAGATTCGACTGTTTTTCTTTATTTAGCTTGTTTGCAATGCTTAAGAATCCTCAATGTCTGATAATTTTTTAAAATCGTATCTAATCCACAGGTGGGATGAACTGGGAGATTGTGATTCACGCATATACACTACTAAGTATGTAATGAGAGCCTGCTGTATACAGCACAGGACTTCTACTAATGCGCTACATAGGAAGGAAATCCAAAAAAAGGGGATATAAGTATACATATAGCTAATTCCCTTTGCTGTACAGTAGAAACTAACACATTGTAAAGCAACTATACTTAAATAAAAGCTTTAAATAAATAAATAAAACTAAAAGTAAATTTAAAAATAAAAAAGAGACTATATATATATATATAGAAAGTATAGCTGATTCATTTTGCTATACAGCACACACTAACACAACATTGTAAAGCAACTGCAGTCTAATTTTAAATTTTTTTTTAATTAAAAAAAATTCACCCAATCGTTCGTGTAGTGGTTTACATCTAACTTTCCTAGTTTTCTTCTGTGTGAGACATAGACAGCTGCTGGGAATTCTTTGCACAATAACCGTTCTCATTCTTAGTAATTATCTCTAGATGAGGCAATATGGTATGATTCTTCCCATTATTCAGCCTATATTCATTGTGTATTTTCCATGTACCATGAGCTGTTCTAAATTTGTGGACTAGAACAGCGAAAATAAAGAATAAAATCTCTGCCCTTATGGAGCTTATATTCGAGAGAAAGGAAACAGATTATGAACAAGATAAAGTATATAGTATGTTAGGCAATGGTATGGGCTAAAGGGAAATATAAAGGAAGAAGAGGAATTAGGACGCCTGGGAGAGCAGTGATGTACCACTTAGACAGGGATGTCCTGAGGATAAGGTGACTCCCAAGCCCCTTGGCTCAAGAAAACATCCCAGGCAGAGAAGTCAGCAAGGGTAAAGGCCCTGAGGCAGAAACGTAGACTGGCTGGTGTGGTCGGAGCAGAAGAGCAAAAGAGAGGGAAACCAGACCAGGCGGGAGAGAGACTGAGAAACGCTGGGGGCAGGAGGTGGAGGCTCCCCGAGTGATGGACCTTGTGAGCCCTTAGCAAGACTTCAGCTTCTCCTCCGAGGTAGAGGAGAGAGCGGTTGGAGGCATTTGAGCGAAAGAATGACATGATCTGTCTCATATGTTAATAAGGATGCCTTGGCCGCTGTGTCACCGTTTGGGGCACAAGCGTGGAGGCAGGCGAACCAGTTTGAGGCGGTAGCAATTACCAGGAACCTGTTGAGATCACCTGGGAGTGCTTACGGATAAACAGCGAAGAGGCGCAAGAACTGAGCCTCGGCGTCCTGCAGCGTTCAGCGTCAAGATGTAGGGACGCGCACAGAACACAGCTGAGAAAGGGGGCAACCAAAGCGGTAGGAGGAAAACCGGAGAACGTGGACTCGGAGCCACCGTCCAGAAGAGGGGCGAAGGGCTGAGTCCAACACTGCGGCTGCGTGGAGCGCGGTGAAGACAGAAGGCGGACCCTTGGCTTGCAGCCACGGGGCGGTCACTGTCCGTGGTGGAGCCAGCGGGGACATCGCGGTCAGCGAGCCCCAGACCCAACACGTGAAAAGCCTGGGAGAGTGTTACGCAATCTACATATCCCTTCAAACTTCAGTGCTGCCCATGGTAAAACTGGCGTAATAATTCCTACCTCAGGGTGGTGAGAACTTAAAGAGATAATGTGAGGGAAGCCTCTGTGAGTCAGCTCAGTGGCCACACAGAATACCGCAGACTGGGAAGCTGAAATAACACAGATTTACCTTCTCACAGTTCTGGAGGCTACAAGTCCGAGATCGAGGTGCCGCAGGCTTGGCTTCTGGCTTATAAACCTGTCTTCCTGCCCGATAGACTCCTGCCTCCTTTCTGCAACCTCACATGGCCTCTCCTCTGTGTGCCCATGGAGAGGGATCTTTGACGTCTCTTCCTCTTCTTTCATTAGTTTATTTATTTAAAAAATTTTCTGGCTGCATCGCAAGGCATGGGAGATCTCAGTTCCCCAACCGGGAATCAAACCCGTGACCCTGCATTGGACACTCTGGAGTCTTAACCGCTGTACCGCCAGGGAAGCCTTCTTCCTCTGCTTATAGGAACGTGGTTTCCAGTAGGTTAGCCCCTCTCCCCATGACCCCGTTTCACCTTAATTATCGCCCTAAAGAAAGTGAAAGCATTCATCGTTCAGTCATGTCCAACTCTTTGTGACCCCATGGACTGTAGCCCACCAGGCTCCTCTGTCCATGGGATTTCCCAGGCAAGGATACTGGAGTGAATTGCCATTCCCTTTTTCAGAGAGTCTTCCCAACCTAGGAGTTGAACCCAGGTCTCCTGCATTGTAGCAGGTTCCGTCTGAGGCACCAGGGAAGTGTCTCTAAATAAAGTCACAGTGAGGATAAAGCCTTCAACGTATGGATGGGGTGGGGAGGGGATACAATTTAGTCCATTACAAATCCCTTAGCAAGTTGTCAATGCTCAGAAATGTTCATTAAGTCCACAGTTACTGTGTGATTGCTGTTTATGTAATTATCTCTTGAAGGTGTTTCTTAGTTTTACAATTTACAGCAGAATATACAATATTCACTATACACATTCAATTCTTTTTATTGAAGTATAATTTACAATATTTTATTTGTTCAGGTGTACAACATAGTGATCCAATATTTTTCTAGGTTACACTCCATGTAAATTTGTTCCAAAACAATGGCTTTGTGTGCTGTGCCGTACAATATACCCTTGGTGCTTATCTATTTTCTGCGTAGCAGTTTGTATCTCTTACTCCCCTACCCCTGTCTTGCCCCTCCCACCGCCCCCTCTCCCCACTGGCAACCACTCCTAGAGCTAGTTGTTCTCTCTGTTCTCTGTTTCTGTTTGGTTATATGCACTCGTTTGCTTTATTTTTCAGATTCCATGCATAAGTGATCGCATGCAGTGGTTGTGTTTGTGTGACTTATTTTACTAAACATAATACCCTCTAGGTCCCCCCACATCTTTGCAAATGGAAGAATTTCGCTCTTCTTTAGTGGCTGAGTATAACATTCAAATTCTGTTTTGAAAACGTAAGATATATCTAACTTCTTCAACAGATTTTAGTTAACATCTTGAGAGCAACTTTAACTTTTAAGAAAAAATTGATCAATACTGCCATCTACTGGAACTTTGTTCAAAGCTCTTTTGTGCTGCTGCTGCTAAGTCGCTGCAGTCGTGTCCGACTCTGTGCAACCCCATAGATGGCCGCCCACCAGGATCCTCCATCCCTGTGCTATCTTCTGTTAATTCTTACAGGCTGCCATGCTTGTTTTTCTCTTTTAAATGAGCATAAAAATGGATGTTTTTGTTCTCAATTCAACCTCACTAGAAATGTTTAAGAAATACACGTCTGTTAAGAATTGAGTTTTTCTAAAAGTGTCAGTAACTTCACGTATTAGTCACTCAGTTGTGTCCAACTCTTTGTGACCCCCGTGGACTGTAGCCTGCCAGGCTCCTCTGTCCATGGGATTCTCCAGGCAAGAATACTGGAGTGGGTTGCCATGCCCTCCTCCAGGGTATCTTCCTGATTTGGGGATTGAGCCTGGATCTCCCTCATTGCAGGCAGATTCTTTACCATCTGAGCCACCAGCAAAGTCCATAATCAGTAACTTCATAAAAGTGGCTTAAGCTGCTTCTCTTGCAATTAAAAAAAAAATAATCCAGAGAGACGCAGGTCATGGCTTTTCCAGAGACTCCATGAACCTCAGGATCCAGCTTCCTTTATCTTGTTCTGTCATCAAAGTGGGCTGTTTCATGGTCCAAAAGGTTGCTCTAGCTCCAACTTGCAGGAAAGAGGAAGATTCTGGGATGTGTAACATACACTTGGACTTCCATTCCAGTACCTACAACTTAGTTACTAAGCAAACATAATTAGGTAAAGGAAAGCCTGCCAAATGAAGGTTTTCAGCTGAGCAACAATGAGCAGCCCCACACAAGTCTAGAGTGCTATTACAAGAGGAGTATGCCCACGCCTGTTGGGCCAGCCAGCGGGCACCCTCTGCCATAGTAGGCTGCCCCTCATGCAGGGGGCATGAGTTACATATACAGGTATTTGTCTGGAAAATCTTGGAATATCTAGAAATAACACAAGTGCCTAGTAGCAATATTGTCTTTGCAAGGGGCTGGATGACCCTGCAAAAAGTGAGGGACAGGGGTCATTTTTGCAATTTGTATTGTGTGTGTGTGTGTGTGTGTGCGCGCGTGTGCGTGTGTGTGTGTGGTGTATGGTGTCTGGATGTGCTGGGTCTTCTCTGCTGTGCGCGCCTTTCTCTGGTTGTGGCGAGCAGGGGCTACTCTCTAGATGTGGTTCGTGGGCTTCTCACTGGGGCAGCTTCTCTTGTAGCAGGGCATGGGCTCCAGGGCACGTAGGCTTCGGTGGTTTCAGCTTGTGGGCTCAGAAGTCGTGGCTCCTGGGCTCCAGAGCACAGTAGTCATGGGGCAGGGGCTTAGTTGCTCTGTGGCACGTGGGGCCTTCCGGGACCAGGGATCAAGCCTATGTCTCCTGCATTGGCAGGAGACTCTTTACCACTGAGCCACCAGCGAAACCTCAGTTTGTGTCCTTTGACTTTATAGTATGTCCATGTATTTTCTATGGAAAAATTTTAACACAAAAGTGATTGTTGTTGCTGTTCAGTCACCAAGTTGTGTATGACTCTTTGTAACTCCATGGACTGCATCACACAAGGCTTCCCTGTCCTTCACCATCTCCTGGAGCTTGCTCAAACTCACGTCCATCGAGTCAGTGATGCCATCCAAGCATCTCATCCTGTGTCGTCCCCTTCTCCTGCCTTCAATCTTTCCCAGCATCAAGGTCTTTTCCATTGAGTCAGCTCTTTGCATCAGGTGGCCGAAGTACTGGAGCTTCAGCTTCAGCATCAGTCCTTCCAATGAATATTTAGGATTGATTTCCTTTAGGATTGACTGGTTTGATATCCTCACAGTCTAAGGGACTCTCAAGAGTGTTCTCCAGCACCACAGTTCAAAAACGTCAATATTTTGGTGCTCAGCTTTTTTTATGGTCCGACTCTCTCATACATGACTACTGGAGAAACCATAACTTTGACTATCAGGATCTTTGTCGGCAAAGTGATGTCTCCGCTTTTTAATACACTGTCTAGGTTTATCATAACTTTCCTTCCGAGGAGCAAGCATCTTTAAATTTCAAACTGCAATATATAAAATCTCAAACCAACACACTGGACACCTGAAATGACAAATGTTATATGTTACCAATATTTCAAAAAAAAAATTGGATTTGAGATGCTACAGCTGAACCTGATTTGTTAGCTGAAAGTTCCTAGAGGGGACAAAGTAGAAAGAAGAGGTGAGGCCCATTTGGTGGAAGAAAAGAGCCGGAGAAATGTGAGTTGTGTTTTCACCATGACCACCGGGCAGGGGGAAGGTGGAATTCTGGCTTCAGGCTGACTCCCCCGTCCTTCCCCTGGCCGGGAGCCTCCAGCACAGACTTCTCAGCAGAGATAAGATTTGAGAAACTCTGCAAGAATGGAAACAAAAGAAAAACTCGGTGGGAGAAAATGACACGCATACATTTACAAATGAAAGATACATGTTCTAATATTGGAATCCGCCATCCCGGACAAAATGCTCAAATCAGTTGAGCATGCTTCAGTTTTCTTTCCCCCGAGAGGAAATTCAGGGAGCTTCAGAGGATTTCCCAGGTGGCGCTAGTGGTAAAGAATGGCCTGCTAATGCAGGAGACGTAAGGGTTTGATCCCTGGGTGGGGAAGATCCCCTGGAGGAGGGCACGGCAACCCACTCCTGTATTCTTGCCTGGAGAATCCCATGGAGCGAGGGGCCTGGTGGGCTACAGACCACGGGGTCACAAAGAGTCGGACATGACTGAAGTGACTTAGCACGCACGCAGAGGTTTGCCCAGTGGTATCAGCTGGTAAGAAAAGGTTTTCAACAGAGCGTGACCCCGTGGGGGACTGGATCACGTGAGCCAGTGACCCGCAGCCTATGGACTGTGCCTATGGACTCGCCCTTCACCTACTTGCTGATGCCTGAAATTTTTTAAAGTGAGATAAAACCTCTCATTCACCAGTTTAGAGATAAACTGTGAAATCTGAGGGTAAGGCATGGAACACAGGGTTGAAAGGGCGAGTGTAGAATATCAGAGAGGCTGGCAGGGGGCGGTCGGCAGGCGGCTGGGGGAAGCTGGGGATGTAGATGGGGCAACCAGGCCGTTATCACAGCGCAGCAGCGTCTCTGCAAAGACGGGGGAGACCGCCTCAGGCCCCAAGATACAAAGACACGCTCCCGAAAGGAGAAAACTTCTACGGCCCAGGGCCAAGAGGTGAAGGGAGGAAAGGTGGCCGTGCTAAGGAGGAATAGAACTGCATTCCATTCCCAGAGGAACATCCATTCCCACCGGGGGAGCGAGTCTAAGAATTTATGCCCCCATCATTCATGCCACGTTTTTATCGCCACTCAAATCTTTACCCCTGGGGAATATATAGAAGAAAAACTGGGTTGTTCCCCCAGGGGATGAAGTCAACAAGCATTCCATTCCCCCAGAGGCATTACTTCAGAAAAACTTGAAGGCCTGTTATTTTTGTAGGTTTCTATATAAGTCACACGAAGACTGCCACGGAGATAAAACGCTCTCGTTGTTCAGCATCTTGAGCACTTAAGGTTAGGTTCTTTCCTGGTTTTGCAATAGCTTGGGCTTCTGCTTCAGTAACAGTATTGAATTCTACTGTGTAAGAGGTCTTGGGGCACCAGGGTGGCGCCCTTTACTAGGTTGAAAAGTGTACCCAAATGGAGGAGGGACTTAGACAATCAGGATGAGATTTCACTTCCCCCCAGAAATCTGCTTTCTCTTCATTTTAACTGATTTCTGGGTTCAAATTTGACTTTCCACAAGTCAGATCACACTGTGGAGAGCGACTTCTCTCTGTTTCCCCTCTTTCTTTCCTTCCTTCCTTCTTGACAAATAAAGAAACTTCAATTTAAAAATTATTTATTAGCACTCACCTCAAGTCAGGCATCTGTGATACATCAAGATAGACTCAGCCCTTTCCTCTGTGTCCTCACACACAGTCAAGGCTTTGTATTGTCCTCCTAATTGTTTACAAAAAGGAAACTCAAATGATCATCAAAAAGCTGGAAAAACGGAACACAAACACCTGCATACCCTTCATCTGTTGTTTTACCACTCCTGCTCATCTCTCGATGGATAGATAAGCAATATAAGGTCGATAAACTATGTAGGATCGATACACAGGAACAGTTTTTCCTTAGCCGTTTGAAAGTAAATGGGAGACACCATGATCCATCACCCCAATATACTTCAGAATGCCTCTCCTCAAAATGAATATACAAGGTTAGATTTTGAGAAGAGAAAAAGTGATGTCTTTTTTTCTTAGGTAGAGTGGGTCCTTGAGGAACACTGACTGTGTTCCGGGTGTGGAATTACAAGGGTAAGAAAGACTGGAGCTCAGGAAGCCGTGGAGCCTGCAGTTGGGACCTGCTCTTGAATAATATAACTGGCTCAGGAAAACGGCTCTCATGTGTTTAACGCGCAGGAAAATAGTTAGCTCATTTCTGCGTCTCCTGTTCACTCTTCTCTGGTCAAGCCGGATTTGGGGAGTTAAATAAATGCATCGAACTGACTGTATCTCTGTAATTTATACTGCCTGCCTGTCCCCCCTCCCCCCTTTAAATTCTCAAACTGAATCAAGAATAACTGCACAACTGGCTGAGCAGGTGGGTACTTTTCACCCATCTGAGTATCTGCCATGCTGAGCTGGAACACTGGCACGATACAAAAAGCCTTTGCTCCTCGCCTTCTTGCCTTTATATCTTTGGTTCACAAGGGGAACAGCAGGAATTTGCTGGTGGTCCAGTGGTTAGGACTCTGTGTTATCACAGCGACGGGCCGGGCTCAATCTCTGGTTTGGGAACTAAGATCCCACAAGTCATGCAGCACAGCCAAGAAAAAAAAGAGAGAGGAATTGGCAACATACTGATGAGCACTCTGTCTGATGCAGGTTCTTGTCAGAACATTGATTTGGTACAGATTATACAATAATTTTTTCTTATTTCAATACACCACTGTGCAGTGCAGTTTGACTGTAATTATATCTACTGGATGAAATCCTGCCAATATTTCTGTTTAGTACAGACATATTTCCGTCTGTACAGTATTATGGTTTCAGAGTCTTTTCTAGATTTAGTTCAGCATTTTTTAGAATGCATTTTTTGTATAAAAAGACGTTCAGAAAAATAATATTTTGAGATAAAAAATATCTTGCAGTTACTCTAATATATATTTTAGTCACATTTATATTCCTTCATGTTCAATGCACTTATCTGCTACATTAGAAACTCAAAGAATAAATACAGAAACTCGAGGAACAAATAAAATTGTTACATTTGCACAATAAGCAATATGGAACATTAAAAACAGTATGAATTCATTAAAAGAAAAGAGCAAAGATGGTATGGCAGCATAAAATTAAGAAGGACATTCTAACTGGGCTGTATGAGAACCAGCCTCGTTGGTTTCTTCCAAGCAATGCATTTTCGTCAAAACTCATACATATTCAGCAAAACAAACAGCATGTCAATTAATTCAATGAACTGCCACTTAAACTAAAACATCTATTTCCTCGAGTCTGTTTATGGGAATTTATGTAAAATACTTAATACAATGTGTTTTCGATCCAATCCTATTTTTGTTTCCCATCCAGTGACTTTTCATTTAAACCAATACGTTTACCTGAGACCCGCACGCGTGCGTTTCTTGGAACCTCAGTGCTGTCACAGATTCAGGCATCATGTCTGCAGAAGCCGAAACAATGCATTTCAATACAACTCAGCCAATTTTCCACGACACATATTCTGATTCTCTAGGGGTATAAAATCTCCTATAATTGTAAATGCATGTGATTTCAAGGGAAGGCATGAGAGGTCCTGCCTGGATTGTCAGGTAATACCACAACTGTGGCTTTCCTAAAGCCTTGGTACCCGAAGTGTACTCCGGGGGCCTGCAGCACTGCCATCCAGGAAGCTAGTGCAAGAGGAAGGCTCTCAGCCCCCACTCCAGACCTATTGATCCAGAATCTGGATCCTAGAAAGATCCCTAGTCAATGTGTTTGAACAGTAAAATATGAGAAGCGCTGTGTCAAAACAAACTCTTTAACAACCATAGTTATCTCTGGGGTGATACTCAAAGTTTTCTGAGTCAAGTGCTTCTTCCAGTGGATGGAGAGTTTGATGAGACAGAAGTTGAAACCAGCTTACTTTATATGCAAAAGTGACCCCACCCCCTTTTTATTGGACACATGATTCACGCATACATTTTCTTTTAATCAATTCACGCATACACTTTCTTTGAATCAATTTTTTTTTTAATTAAACCATTCAGGGCATCCCTGGTGGGTTAAGTGTTAAAGAATCCACATGCAATGCACGAGACGTGGGTTCAATCCCTAGGTCAGAAAGATCCCCTGCAGAAGGAAATGGCCACCCATCCCAATATTCTTGCCTGGAAAAGCCCATGGACCAAGGAGCCTAGCAGGCTAGAGTCCAAAGTCTTGCTACAAGACTTAGCAACTAAACCACCACCACGAACAAGAGTTACTAGAGTTGGCAATAGAAATAAACAATGAGGTCATTGATGACCTGGATAAGAAACTTGTTGGTAGCGCTATGGGGGAGAACTGCTTTGCAATGGGTTCATAAGAAAACCGCCAGAGAGAATTGCTTGCGTGGTGTCCTGCAGCAGGAAAGAGATGGATGGGATGCTTAGCCTGAGGAATAAGGTCCATTCATCCACATCAACAGGACAGAAGGTCCAGTGCATGGGAAGTGATTCAGGTGTGTTGAAGTGATGGTGGGAGCTGGTAGTAGTTCTGTTTCATTTACTTCACTTTTCTCAGAGAATCGGGAAGTACGTCATTAGCTGAAAGTGACAGCTGATGGCAGGAGGAGTTGTTAAGAGGCTTGAGGTGGGAGAAGCTACAAAACAGTCACTGGGAGAGAGTGGAAGTGTATGGAGCCCACCATGGACTTCAGGTATTCTGCACAGTCAGGTGCTTTTCAACAGCTTCTTCTAGCTGCCAGGGTACAAGCATGGAGGAGGCAGGGAGTTGGGTTTAAGCAGCCTTGTGGTTGACCCAGGTGGGAAGGACTGAGAAAGAGACAGGCAGGAGAGTGGTGAGGTCAAGCAAGAAGTGATGGTAATAATGACCTTGGAACTGAGTTGGATAAGAAGGAGAAAATGGATATGGGGAGAATGTAGGAAGTAAAAGGATGATGGGATCAACAGGTTAAAGTCCCACCAGGGAAGGATTATTGGAGTTGGAGATGCGAGAGGCAAGACACTGGGAAGATACCAGTAGAAGGGGAGTGAGTTATGGGTTACATGGGGGTTGTCCTTATCAGCCACGACAAAGTCAAGGGTATGGACATGGAAGTGAGCAGCCGATGTGGGGTGATCAGTAAGACCATTGGAGGAGAGGCCAAAGGGTTGAGATGCCAGGGCGTTGGAAGGATCACCTAAGTGGACATTGCACCCACCAAGAATTAGGACAGCCATGGTGGACAGAGGAGCTGCATGCCTCTACAAGGAATGAGGGTGTGACTCCAGGCTCAGTAGGTGACCTTCAACAAAGAGGAATCGTGGGTAGAATCGTGTGATAATGGCATGAGGTTTATAGCTGGATGTATGTGGGAGAAGAGAAGGAAAACGCGTGGAAGTAGAAATGAGGACCTGGAAGGTTTCCTCCAGTCCTAATCTCACTGGCGCCAAAGGTATAGGATAGAGAACAGCCATTTGAAAAGCTCAAGGAAAGTGGGTTCCTCCTGGCAGGAAGGGAGCCAGGTCTCAGTTACAGAAAGAAGGTGAAGGGATTGATCCCCAGTGAGCCTGAATGAAGGGAGCTCCCAGAATCTCAGCCCTCGGGATTGTTCTTACACAGTTCAGCTGATTTAGCAGACGCCATCACTTAACCAACATTGAGAGTAGTTTGTTTTGGGGTTTTTTTTGGCAAGCTCATTTTTTGGGTTGCTCATAGATACAGAGAAGGTAAATCACTATTATCAGAGAATTAATGCAAAAGCAGGTGGTAACTGGGATGCTCTACAAAGCTGAGGTTTTATTATTAGTTGAGAGAGACAGGGCCTTCTACCCCAGGCAAAACTGCCCCACTTGATGGCTTTCGATGATGGTACCAGAATTTCTTATTCCTGCGGGAGGTCCCCTTTATCAGCGAGTCTTTCTCTGTTTAATTGTCTTCATGGCGCTTATCACCACCTAGCACATGCATCACTTATTACCTTTTTTATTTCATGGTGAAGACAGGACTTGGTTTTTGTTCATAGTTTTATCTCAGCAGAGCCTAGATGAGCATGTAGCTCAATAGATACTGAATGAATGAATGAGTAAATGTGAATGAATGAATGAGAAAATGCAAAGGCCTCTGTCCAATAACAGGTCACCAGACGTGGTTTCCAAGTAGGGGAAAGAGCACAGGTTTTGGAGCAAAAATCCTAAACGGGGCCTTCTCTGGCAGTCCAGTGGTTAAGGCTTCACCTCCCAGCGCAGAAGGTGAGGGTTTGATCCTTGGTCTGGGAGCTAAGATCCGACCCACCTCGCAGCCAAAAAACTGAAACAGAAGACAGAAGCAATATTGTCACAAATTCAATAAAGACTTTTAAAATGGTCCACATTAAAAAATTTTTTTTTTTAAATCCTAAAGCATAAAGTTGAATCCATAGCCTCTGAGCCTCAAATTTCTTCATCTATATAATAGAGATGAAGAATTATTGTTATTAAAAAAAAACCTCTCACAATTGTTTTGGAAATTAATGAGGCATCAAATGTATGGTAAATACATTAATAGGTTTACCCAGCTCTCAACAACCCTGTAATTGAGTTCAGTTGCCGGGACCAGGGGTGGACAATTGATCCAAATGAGGGCAATCGGAAGCTCCCTCCTGGACACTAGATGTCAGCATTATGAGATTCTGGAGCCACTTATCTCTTGGATGGTGAGGGTGTAAACTCAAGAATTCTGCAGTCACTATATTTTTACAGGCTGAGGAAAGAGAGAGTCTATTCAAAGAGAGAAGAGAATGACTAGTTACACGTATAACTTAGCCATTTTCACAGCTGGTTTTTGGCTTTGAGCCTCCATAAGACTTATGTGGAGCCTTTTCAAAAAATTCCTTTATTGCTCAAGCTGGTTCCAGAGGGTTTATTATTTGCAAACAAAGACTTGTGATAAGAGAATGTACTCATTCTACATTCTCTACATTGCGCAGTAACCTCTATATGCTTAAATACATTTCATAAATGCAAATGGAATACGTGTTATATATTACACTTTTTTCATTTATCTACATGTTTCTAACATCGGTCCTTGTCCATATACTTTGGAAAACCTCAGTCTTTTTTACAACCACGTAGCTCTCCATAGTGTAGACACACGATCATTTGCACAGTCAGCTCCTTAGTTATGGCCATTTGGGTTGTTTCTATTTCCGTTTCTGTGGCAAACAATGCCGTGTGAACATCCCTCAGAATCGATCTTTGCGGTGATGTTGGAGAATTTTAGATTAGATTCCTAGAAATTGAACTCCAGGGCCAAGAAAAACAAATAGAAGGATAAAATTAAGAAAAACATATGATACTATGTGGGCTCTCAATCTCTTGCGATTGGGCAAGAAAGTACCAGGAGTTGCTACAACTCAACAACAACAAAGCAGTTTAAACCTGGGCAAAGAACTTAGACTTTTCTCCAAAGAATTTATACAAACAGCCAATGAGCACATGCAAAAATGCTCAACATCACTAATCATTGCTGCTGCTGCTGCTAAGTCGTTTCAGTCGTACCCAACTCTGTGTGACCCCATAGGCGGCAGGCCACCAGGTTCCCCCATCCCTGGGATTCTCCAGGCAAGAACACTGGAGTGGGTTGCCATTTCCTTCCCCAATGCATGAAAGTGAAATGTAAAAGTGAAGTCGCTCAGTCGTATTTGACTCTTAGCGACCCCATGGACCGCAGCCTACCAGGCTCCTCCATCCATGGGATTTTCCAGGCAAGAGTACCGGAGTGGGGTGCCATCGCCTTCTCCCACTAATCGTTACAAAACTGCAAATGAAAACCACAAAGAGATGCACTTCACATCCATTAAGGTGACCACGATCACTCCTTTTTGTGGGGCCTCAGACATGGGCGGCTGCCTCAGAATGAAGCGCAACATCTCTTTCCCAACCACTGGCTGCCAGAAGCTCATTGAAGTGGACAATGCATGAAAAACTTCGTGTTTTCCAGGACAAGCATATAGCCACAGAGGCCGCTGCTGCTGCTCTGGGTGAAGAATGAAAGGTTATGTGGTCCGAATCAGTGGTGAGAATGACAAACAGGGTTTCCCCATGAAGCGGATTTTCCCTGTGAAGAGAATGACCCATGGCTGAGTCTGCCTGCTGGTGATCAGGGGCATTCCTGTTACACACCAAGGGGGACTGGAGAAAGAAAGTGCAAGTTTGCACAGGGTTGCATCGTGGATGCCAACCTGAGTGTTCTCAATCCGGCCATCGTAAAAAAAGGGGGCGAGAAGGATATTCCTGGACACAGTGATACAACTGTGCCTCGTCACCTGAGACCCAGAACTAGCTGCTGTTGCTACTGCTGCTTAGCTGCTCAGTGGTGTTCAACTCTCTGTAGCTCCAAGGACTGTAACCCACCCACCAGGTTACTCTGTCCATGGGATTCTCCAGGCAAGAATACCAGAGTGGGTTGCCATTTCCTATTCCAAGGGATCATCCCAACCCAGGGATCGAACCCACGTGTCCTGAATTGGCAGCTGGATTCCTTGCCACTAGCGCCACCTGGGAAACCCCCAAAGAGATGGCAAAATCCGCAGACTTTTCAATCTCTCTAAAGAAGGTAATATCCACAAATACACTGTTAGAAAGCCCCTAAACAAAGAAGGTAAGGATTCAGTGTCTTGTTACTCCGTGTGCTCTGCCATGTTGGTGTTTTACTCTGAAGAAGCATCATACCAAGAAAATTAAGGAAGAGGCTGCAGAAGATGCTAAATTTGGGGCCAAGAGAATGAAGAAGGTCAGAGGAAAACACCTGGAATAGATTGCCCAGAGACGGGGGCTATCGTCTCTGAGAGCTCCTGCTGCCCAGTCTGAGACCAGTCAAAAACGAGATGTCCTAAGAGCAACAAATAAGATCAGACATTAAAAAAATAAAAAAAGATGTTGACTCTAAAAAAAAACCAGCAATAGCAAATTTTGGTGAGAATGTGCAGAAATTGGGCCCCTTGTGCGTTGCTGGCGGGAAGGTAAAATGATGTAGCCACTATAGAAAATAGTCTGGTGGCTCTGATTCCAATTCCACTTCCAGGCGTATCTACCCCAAAGAACTGAAAGCAAAGTACCGAAGGCATAGCCACACCTTCATGTTCCTTGAAGGATTATTCACAAGAGCCAAAAGGCAGAAGCAACCCACGTGTCCACCAACAAATGAATGGATAAACAAAACTCATTGTGTGTATACAATGGAATATCATTCAGTCTGAAAAAGAAAAGAAATTCTGACACAGTCTCCAACAGGGATGAACCTTGAAGACATTATGTTAAGTGAAATGAGCCAGAAAGACAAACACTGTATGATTTCACTTACAAGAGGTGCTTAGCGTATCAAGTTCACAGAGACAAAAATAGAATGGTGGTTGGCAGGGGCTGGAGGAAGGAAGGAAGGGAAACGGTTGTTTCATGGGTACAGAGTTTCAGCTTTACAAGATGAAAAAGTTCTAGAGATCTGCAGCACAACATTATAAACGAACTGAATACCACTGAATGGTATACTTCAGCATGGTTAATGTGATTTTATGCTATGTACATATTACTACAATTTTTTTTTAAAGCATGAGAGAACTGTAACTGCAAAGATAATCCAAGGAATGGTTATAATTAAGCTCTTTTTGCAGGAGACCCAGGCTTGATCCCTGGGTCTGGAAGATCCTCTAAAGAAGAGAATGGCAACCCACTCCAGCATTCTTACCTGGAGAATCCCATGGACAGAGGAGCCTGGCGGGCTGTCAGACCCAACTGAGAGACTAACGCTTTCACTTTCACTTTGCTCCAAAAAAAAAAAAAAAAGAAGATAAAAGGCTGGACTCAATGACCAGGCAGTTGAAATCTGGGATTGAAAGCCAGAGAACCTTACAGAGAAACTCTCATCTGCAGTGGAGCCCAGAGAAAGCTGAGGACCCAGCCCACAGATGAATCATCTGATCCCAAAGAAGGCTAAACTCCCAACCCAGCAGATCAGCTGTGCCAAGGTTAAAGCCTTGCCTGGAAAAGCATGGGGCTCTGACACACAGGATAGTATATCTGTGCTAATGCCGGGTCTTGAATTTCTAGTTTCTTCTGAACCCTCCGGCTCAGTGGTAAAGACTCACCTGCCAATGCAGGAGACGAAAGAGATGCAGGTTCGATCCCTGGGTTGGGACGATCCCCTGGAGGAGGAAATGGCAACCCACTCCAGTATTCTTGCCCGGGAAATCCCATGGACAGAGGAGCCTGGTGGGCTCCAGTCCACAGGGTGGCAAAGAGTCAGACACGACTGAAGCAGCTGAGCACAATAAAAGACCATGGCCCCAGGGGCAAAATACATGTCAACAAGGACGCAACGTATACCATCAGAAGCAACTGAGAGTGGATAATCAGAAGGCTGATGGTAGGTACCCCAATAAAAGTCAGGATAGCCCTCCCAGCTCCCAACCTTGAGCACCCCGAATGAGAAGAAGGATCTTGCAACACCAGGGCAAGGGGGCACAGCCACAGTGCTCTGGGTCTTTCTGCAGAGGAACCTAAGGACTCAATGAACTGTTCACTGGGGAGGGGAATGTCAAATATTTGGAGACCTGGTGGGACTGACACTGATACGTGGAGACCTGAAGCACCATCACGGCCCCCTCGCTCTCTTGCTGTGAGTGTCTGGCCACCAACTTATTGAGAGTACTGCCCATAGTCTGGAGACTCACAGTGGGTCCCACAGGTCCATAGACCAGCCAGTGGTCATTTCCCCAGAACCCCAATACAATAGGGATAGATATTCTCAGAAGTTGGCACAACCCTCACATTGGGTCTTTGGCCTGAGGGATAAGAGTCTTCAGTGGGAAAAACCAAGTGCAATTTTCTGAAACTGCCTCCATCCACCTAGCCAAGATAGCAATTAGCATCATCGAAAGGTAACAAAATGGAAACACGAGGCTAGGACTTCCTTCTAATATTTCCAGTTTGTTAGCTTTTGATGGGGATCTCATAAGACCAGCAAAAAAAAAAAGAAAAAAAAAGTTCCTGGAGAAGAACACAGCAACTTACTCCACTATTCTTGCCTGAGAAATCGCATGGACAGAGGAGCCTGGCATGCTAGAGTCTATGGAGTCACAAAAGAGTTGGACACAACTTAGTGACTAAACAACAAAAGCTTGATGGTGATTTAAAAAGACTTCAGTTAAGTTCAGTCGCTCAGTCGTGTCTGACTCTTTGCCACCCCATGAACTGCAGCATGCCAGGCCTCCCTGTCCATCACCAACTCCCAGAGTCCAATCAAACCCATGTCCATTGGGTCGGTGATGCCATCCAGCCATCTCATCCTTTGTCATCCCCTTTTCTTCCTGCCCTCAATCTTTCCCAGCATCAGGGTCTTTTCCAATGAGTCAGTTCTTCACATCAGGTGGCCAAGGTATTGGAGTTTCAGCTTCAACATCAGCCCTTCCAATGAACACCAAGGACTGATCTCCTTCAGAATGGACTGGTTGGATCTCCTTGCAGTCCGAAGGACTCTCAAGAGTCTTCTCCAACACCACAGTTCAAAAGCATCAATTCTTCGGTGCTTAGCTTTCTTCACCATCCAACTCTCACATCCATACGTGACCACTGGAAAAACCATAGCCTTGGCTAGACAGACCTTTGCTGACAAAGTAATGTCTCTGTTTTTAATATGCTGTCTAGGTTGGTCATAACTTTCCTTTCAAGGAGTAAGCATCTTTTAATTTCATGGCTGCAATCACCATCTTCAGTGATTTTGGAAACCCCCAAAACAAAGTCAGCCACTGTTTCCCCATCTATTTGCCATGAAGTGATGGGACCAGATGCCATGATCTTCGTTTTCTGAATGTTGAGCTTTAAGCCAACGTTTTCACTCTCCTCTTTCACTCTCATCAAGAGGCTTTTTAGTTCTTCTTCACTTTCTGCCATAAGGGTGGTGTCATCTGCATATCTGAGGTTATTGATATTTCTCCCAGCAATCTTGATTCCAGCTTGTGCTTCATCCAGCCCTGCGTTTCTCATGATGTACTCTGCATATAAGTTAAATAAGCAGGATGACAATATACAGCCTTGACGCACTCCTTTTGCTACTTGGAACCAGTCTGTTGTTCCATGTCCAGTTCTAACTGTTGCTTCCTGACCTGCATACAGGTTTCTCAAGAGGCAGATCAGATGGTCTGATATTCCCATCTCTTTAAGAATTTTCCACAGTTTATTGTGATCCACACACTCAAAGGCTTTGGCATAGTCAATAAAGCAGAAATAGATGTTTTTCTGGAACTCTCTTGCTTTTTTGATGATCCAGTGGATGTTGGCAATTTGATCTCTGGTTCCTCTGCCTTTTCTAAAACCAGCTTGAATATCTGGAAGTTCACGGTTCTTGTATTGCTGAAGCCTGGCTTGGAGAATTTTAAGCATTACTTTACTAGCATGTGAGACGAGTGCAATTGTGTGGTAGTTTGAGCATTCTTTGGCATTGCCTTTCTTTGGAATTGAAATGCAAACTGACCTTTTCCAGTCCTGTGGCCACTGCTGAGTTTTCCAAATTTGCTGGCATATTGAGTGCAGCATTTCACAGCATCATCTTTCAGGATTTGAAATAGCTCCACTGGAATTCCATCACCTCCACTAGCTTTGTTCGTAGTGATGCTTTCTAAGGCCCACTTGACTTCACATTCCAGGATGTCTGGCTCTAGATGAGTGATCACACCATCGTGATTATCTGGGTCGTGAAGATCTTTTTTGTACAGTTCTTCTGTGTATTCTTGCCACCTCTTCTTAATATCTTCTGCTTCTGTTATGTCCATACCATTTCTGTCCTTTATCAAGCCCATCTTTGCATGAAATGTTCCCTTGGTATCTCTAATTTTCTTGAAGAGATCTCTAGTCTTTTCCATTCTATTGTTTTCCTCTATTTCTTTTCATTGATTGCTGAGGAAGGCTTTCTTATCTCTCCTTGCTATTCTTTGGAACTCTGCATTCAGATGCATATATCTTTCCTTTTCTCCTTTGCTTTTCGCTTCTCTTCTCTTCACAGCTATTTGTAAGGCCTCCCCAGACAGCCATTTTGCTTTTTTGCATTTCGTTTTCTTGGGGATGGTCTTGATTCCTATCTCCTGTACAATGTCACGAACCTCCATCTAATTCATCAGGCACTCTATCTATCAGATCTAGTCCCTTAAATCTATTTCTCACTTCCACTGTATAGATAAGGGATTTGATTTAGGTCATACCTGAATGGTCTAGTGGGTTTCTCCACTTTTTTCAGTTTCAGTCTGAATTTGGCAATAAGGAGTTCATGATCTGAGCCACAGTCAGCTCCAGGTCTTGTTTTTGCTGACTAAATAGAGCTTCTCCATCTTTGGCTACAAAGAATATAATCAATCTGATTTTGGTGTCGACCATCTGGTAATGTCCATGTGTAGAGTCTTCTCTTGTGTTGTTGGAAGAGGGTGTTTGCTATGACCAGTGCGTTCTCTTGGCAGAACTCTGTTAGCCTTTGCCTTGCTTCATTCTGTACTCCAAGGCCAAATTTGCCTGTTACTCCAGGTGTTTTACAGTTCATGGGGTCACAAAGAGTCGGACACGACTGAGCGGCCAACACAACAATTGTAATTCACAGCTTTACCTGAAGGTGGCGGCATATCACTGCTATTTTGCTTTTTCACGTTTCCACTTTGTTTCTCTTCATTTTGTAAAGTCATCCATTGGCAGAGTAGGCAATGGAATATACAATGGCACCGCGGGCAATGAGAAGTCTTCCAGACCGATGTAATCTCAAGTTGAATTTCAGTGTTTATACTCATCATGGTACCATTGACTGTGTGGATCACAATAAACTGTGGAAAATTCTGAAAGGAATGGGAATACCAGACCACCTGATCTGCCTCTTGAGAAATCTGTATGCAGGTCAGGAAGCAACAGTTGAAACTGGACATGGAACAACAGACTGGTTCCAAGTAGCAAAAGGAGTGCGTCAAGGCTGTATATTGTCATCCTGCTTATTTAACTTATATGCAGAATACATCATGAGAAACGCAGGGCTGGATAAAGCACAAGCTGGAATCAAGATTGCTGGGAGAAATATCAATAACCTCAGATATGCAGATGACACCACCCTTATGGCAGAAAGTGAAGAAGAACTAAAAAGCCTCTTGATGAGAGTGAAAGAGGAGAGTGAAAAAGTTGGCTTAAAGCTCAACATTCAGAAAACAAAGATCATGGCATCTGATCCCATCACTTCATGGGAAATGGATGGGGAAACAGTGGAAACAGTATCAGATTTTATTTTGGGGGGCTCCAAAATCACTGAAGATGGTGATTGCAGCCATGAAATTAAAAGATGCTTACTCCTTGAAAGGAAAGTTATGACCAACCTAGATAGCATATTCAAAAGCAGAGACATTACTTTGCCAACAAAGATCCATCTAGTCAAGGCTGTGGTTTTTCCAGGGGTCATGTATGGATGCGAGAGTTGAACTGTGAAGAAAGCTGAGTGCTGAAGAATTGATGCTTTTGAACTGTGGTGTTGGAGAAGACTCTTGAGAGTCCCTTGGACTGCAAGGAGATCCAACCAGTCCATTCTAAAGCAGATCAGCCCTGGGTGTTCTTTGGAAGGATTGATGCTAAAGCTGAAACTCCAGTACTTTCACCACCTCATGCGAAGAGTTGACTCATTGGAAAAGACTCTGATGCTGGGAGGGAATGGGGGCGGGAGGAAAAGGGGACAACAGAGGATGAGATGGCTGGATGGCATCACCGACTCGATGGACATGAGTTTGAGTGAACTCCGGGAGTTGGTGATGGACAGGGAGGCTTGGTGTGCTGCAATTCATGCGGTCGCAAAGAGTCGGACACGACTGAGCTACTAATCTGATCTGGTACCATTAAGGCTTAAAAAGATATAGGGTCCTTGGTACTCCATGGGGACCACATATGTCATACGTAGGTCATATCATACATACATGTCACACGTGTCATATCGTAGAGAAATGACTCTAAAGCAGAGATTCTCATGGTTCTTGTTTATAATTTACAAGAACACTTTATGCACTTAAAAAAATTACTAAGCACTAAAAAAATTTTTGTTTATATGGGTTATATTCATTGATATCTACCACGTGACATTAAAACTAAGAAGTTTTTGAAATACAAAAATACACAAGTATATATGACATCCGTCATTGAAACTATGATGGTATATCCTATAGCTTTTGAAAAGTCTATCAGATACATGTGAGAGAATGAGAATGTGAAAAGTAAGAGTCTAAATGGCAAATAAAATCATAGCATTATTATGGGAAAAGTTAAATCCCTTGGGTTTCCTTAAAGGATTTTGCAGGCCCCTGTGGCGTCAGAAATGCATTTAAAGTTATCCTTGCTATAAAGCACCGGAAGCTCAGGTCTGTGCTCCACGATGACCTAGAGGGGTGGGATGGGGGACTCCAAGAGGAAGGGGTATATGTACACATACAATTGATTCACTTCATTTTACGGCAGAAACTAACACAGCATTGTAAAGCAAGTACGTTTCAATTTTTTAAAAAAAGCGAAACTGAAAATAGAACAAAACACTTTTATAATGGATGGATCTGACTGATACCACCTTAACTTTGCCAAAAATAAAACAGTCTGAGTTTAGGTCTCTCAGATTGCGGTCCAATGAGAGACTTAAACTATTACCTATGTAGCAGTCAGGGTTCTTGCCTGGAGAATCCCAGGGACAGGGGAGCCTGATGGGCTGCCGTCTATGGGGTCACACAGAGTCGGACACGACTGAAGTGACTTAGCAGCAGCAGCAGCAGCAGCAGCAGCAGCAGCAGTCAGGGAAAAAAATGTTTCAGTTGGTTCTAACCATAAAGAAACAATCAGGACTTCCCTGGTGGTCCATTGATTGAGACTCTGCCTTCCAGGAGGGGACACCGGTTTGATTTCTGGTCCAGGAAGATCCCACCTGTCTTGGAGCAACTAAGTCCATGCGCCACAGCTACCAAAGCCGATGAGCCTAGAGCTGCGTTCCACAACCAGAGAAGGCAGGACAACGAGAAACCTGCGCACTGCAAGTAGAGAGCAGCCCCCCATAACTAGAGAAAGCCACCAGCACGCAGCAGTGAAGACCTAGCATAGCCAAAAATAAATAAGTAAATTAAAAAAAAAAGCTTCCTGTGAACTTTGCAGGGTGTATTTTTTTAAGCTAAGAACTTTGCAGTTCAAATGAGGTGGATGAAACTAGAGCCAATTAGACAGAGTGAAGTCAGCCAGAAAGAGAAAAGCAAATATTGTATATTAACACATGTATACAGAATCAGAAAGAGGGCACTGATGAGCCTATTGCGGGGCAGCAGTGGGCACACACACAGAGAACAGACGTGGGACGGGGCGGGCGGGGTGGGAGGGGAGGGGAGGGACAGAGGAAAGGAGCAGCAAGGACGCGCGTTCGCTTCCATGTGTGACACAGGCCAGGGAGGCTGGCTGCGTGACTCGGGGAGCTCGGACTGAGGCTCTGGAGCAACCTAGGCGGTGGGAGAGGGTGGGAGGCGGGAGGGAGTCTCAAGAGGGAGGGGACCTCTGTATACCTGTGGCTGATTCATGTTACCGGCTGGCAGAATCCAATGGACATGAGTGTGAGCAAGCCCCGGGAGCTGGTGATGGACGGGGAAGCCTGGCGCGCTGCAGGCCCTGGGATCGCAGAGTCGGACACGACTGAGCGACTGAGCAATGACGACGGCAGAAACCAAAGCCATATTGCAAAGCAATTACCCTTCGATTAAAGATAAATAAAAAGCTCAGAACACTGAACTGCTACTGTGGCCTGCTCTCTTTTCAGATGTCCTCTCAAATCTCCTTTCAAATGTGGGTAACAGTAAACTGGCCACATGATTTCTTATGCCCTCTCCCTTTATAAATTGTATTTTATATGTTTGTTTACCTAAGAATATAAGAACTCCACTCTGTGGATCCTAAAATAATTTCCGGAAGGTGGGGATGAGGATCTAACCTCGGATTAATTCTCATAAAAATGAGAATATAAAAAAATGTAGGTGCTGAGAACTGAGAGGGAGTGATATGGTCTTGCCTAATTTTCTCCTGTGGACAGACTTTTTCACAAACAGCAAAAGCCAGATTTTGTAAAATTTCAGAGTCTGTTTTCTTACTTCCAGCACAGGATTCAGAAAGTTAATAAATGTGATATTCTTAGGAAAATACATGGATCATAGTTAAAGCTTAATAAAGATTTTTCTTAAAGTTATATCTGTGCTTTTGAAAATACTTCTTTAGGAACAATTCTTACAGAATCCAACACAACACTGTAAAGTAATTATCTTTCAATTAGAAATAAATTAATTTAATTTAAAAAATCCCTAGAAGTGGATTTATTAGACAAAGATACAAGCATGTAATATTTTGATAGATATTGTCATACTGCCTCAAAAAGTTTATAATAATGTATACACCCATCAACAGTATAGGAAGGGGGATGGGATGGATCGAGAGATCAGAATTGACATGTATCTACTACTATGTATAAAACAGATTTTAAAAGGACCTACTTTTTCTTATATACTATGTAAAAAATAGATAAGAAGGACCTACTGGACACTGCTCAGTACTCTGTAACGACCTATATGGGAAAAGAATTTATAAAAAGAGTATATATGTATATGCTTAGCTGATTCACTTGGCTCTACACCTAAAATTAACACAACATTGTAAGGGACGTCCCTGGTGGTACAGTGGATAAGAATCCACCTGCCAAGGCACGGGACACAGGTTCGATCCCTGGTCCAGGAAGATTCCACAAGCCGTGGAGCAACTAAGCCCCGTGAGCCCAACCACTGAAGCCCCCACACCCGAAAGCCCATGCTCTGCAGCAAGAGAAGCCACAGCAACGAGCAGCCCACGAACCACAGCTGGAGAGGAGCCCCCTCTCGTCTCAGCTAGAGAAAGACTGCACGTAGCAACGAAGACCCAGCAGAGCCAGAATATAAATACATACAAAAATAAGTAAATTTTAAAAATACAACATTGTAATCATATTCCAATAAAAATTTTAGAAATAAAGAGAAGGCAATATAAGAGTACCATTCCCCCCGCATCTCAGTCAACCCAGGTACCACCAGACTTCCTAATCTTGATCTTATTTGCAAAATATTAATCTGACTATTATTTCATTTTGCATTTTCCAAGCAATGAGGGTGAAAGAGGAGAGCAAAAAGGCTGGCTTAAAACTCAATATTCAAAAAACTAATAAGATCATGGCATCTGGTCCCATCACTTCATGGTAAATAGATGGGTAAAAAGTAGAAACAGAGGCAGACTTTATTTTCTTGGGTTTCAAAATCACAGCAGACGGTGACTGCAGCCATGAAATTAAAAAGCATTTGCTCCTCGGAAGAAAAGCTATGACAAACCTAGACAGTGTATTAAAAAGCAGAGATATCACTTTGCTGACAAAGGTCTGTATGGTCAAAACTATGGTTTTTCCAGTAGTTAGAAATGGATGTGTAAGTTGGACCCTAAAAAAAGCTGAGCACCAAAGAACTGACACCTTTGAATTGTGATGCTGGAGTCCCTTGGACTGCAAGGAGATCAAACCAGTCAATACTAAAGGAAATCAACCCTGAATATTCATTGGAAGGACTGATGCTGAAGCTGAAGCTCCAATACTTTGGTCACTTGATGAGAAGAGCTGACTCATTGGAAAAGACCCTGATGCTGGGAAAGAATGAAGGCAGGAGGAGAAGAGGGCAACAGAGGATGAGATGGTTGGATGGCACTGCTGACTCAATGGAGATGAGTTTGAGCAAGCTCCAGGAGATGGTGATGGACAGGGAAGCCTGGTGTGCTGCAGCCCACGGGGTCACAAAGAGTCAGACACGACTGAGCGACTGAACAGCAACAAAGGGGATTACGCTCTAGCGTGGGTGGGCCTCGTCCAATCAGTTGAAGGCCATAAGAGCAAAATCAGAGGTCTTCTGAGGACAGCACCATAAAAATGCTGCCTGGGCTTCCAGACTGCCTTCCCACCATGCAGATGTCAGATTTGTGTCCCCCACAGCCTCAGCTTCACCATACAAAAAATAAAATAAAATAAAACAAAACAGGCCAAAGAAGGCTGGGACTCTGATTAATCTTCTCTGTTTCAAACTCGGAAACAGGCAACTGCAGCATGTGAGGAGGAGCCCAATCTATGTTCATTGTCCTACCTTGAGATTATCTGAACTCCCCAGTGTATTGTCACAATTTGGTCCCAGGGGATTTGGCCTGGTTGCAGGGCCTTAGTGTCAACTATAATGTATTGATGACATTAGGAAAGCATTGGAAACTGAAGAGCAGGCCAGGACTGTCTTGAATAGAGATGGGTAACATAGCCAACTCAAACTCGTTAATAAGCCCGGCAAAGACCCTGCTGCTGCTGCTGCTAAGTCGCTTCACTCGTGTCCGACTCTGTGCGACCCCATAGACGGCAGTCCACCAGGCTCCCCTGTCCCTGGGATTCTCCAGGCAAGAACACTGGAGTGGGTTGCCATTTCTTTCTCCAATGCATGAAAGTGAAAAGTGAAAGTGACATCGCTCAGTCGTGTCCGACTCTTAGCGACCCCATGGACTGCAGCCCACCAGGCTCCTCCATCCATGGGATTTTCCAGGCAAGAGTACTGGAGCTGCAAAGACCCTAGGGCCTGCCCAAATGGCGAAATTCTTAGAAGACATAGTCCAGAACCATTAAGACTTGCCGTAAGAGACTAAAGATAAACTGCTGTCCTCATTCACCCTGAGGACCCAACCAAAACTCCAGCCTTTGGTTGGCTTATCAGGATTTTGGAGGATGTGTTCTACATCTGGAAATACACCAGCTCCTATCTATAAGACGACCCAAAGGAAAGTCATATCTGCATGAGGATCTGCAGAAACGCAGGCTGTGTTTGAATTACAAAAAGTGATGGCTCTCTCACTGGCTTTGGGCCCTTGTGATCAAATATGATTTGGGAAGTGTCTGTCTCCTCAACTCATGCAGACCAGCGCTTGCATGCTAAGTTGCTTCAGTCATGCCTAACTCTTTGTGACACTATGGATTGTAGCCTGCCAGCTTCCTCTGTCAGTGGAATTTTCCAGGCTAGAATCCTGAAGTGGGTTGCCATTTCCTTTTCCAGGGGATCTTCCCAACCCAGGGATCAAACCTGTGTCTCCTGCATTGCAGGCAGATTCTTTACTGCTGAGCCACCTGGGAAGCCCCATGCCCACCAGAGCCAATGGCAAAAGCCTGTGAGCATCTACCAGTGTCAACCACTTGGATTTTGCACCAGAAAAATTTCCAAATTCTGCCTCCCCAGACACATTATTGGAAAAACAATTACTAGTGAATTATGGGGCATTGATTTGGACTGCCTCAGGGACTGTAGGTCATCAAAACTTTTGGAACCTGAAGTATCCATAATGTCTTTGTGATATCAGAGAAACACTCTGGTAAGAAGGCAGTGCTCAGAGGAGTTTCATAGTAAAATGGAAATGGTTCAGGATATCCCTGGTGGTCCAGGGGTTAAGGCTCTGCACTTCCAGCGCAGGAAGCATGGGTTCTGTCCTTGGTTGGGGAACTAAGACCCCATTGCCTCAAATGCAGGTGCAGCAGAAAAAAAGGAAATGGCTCACCCAGGAGCATGCAGCCAAGGGAATACAGAGAAGTTCTCACTCTCCCTTCAGCAGGTATCTTCTTTTTCCCAGGACTGACTTTGGAACCACTTTGAAGAGCTGCTGCGACCCATTGCCCCATGAACAGTGGCTGTGTGAACTCTCCTCAACTGACCGAGAAAGAGCTGCCTGGTTTGCAGATGACAGTTGAGAGGTGAGTAAGCAGCATCCTGTCTGGAAACGCTGATTAAAGAAAATAAGAATAAATGAGCTCAGTCAACTGGATTGTGTGCCATTTCCCTAGCCGCGATGAAAGAATTGAACAACGGTAAACTTCCTCCGTGTGGGTTTCCTCCCACTCATGTGCCGCAGCTAATGGCCCAGTCATATTGTGGTCCGGTAGCTGGACAATGGAAAGCTGAACTGTTAAAGGCAGGCTCATATGAGGTGTGCCCCTCTGCAGAACATACTAACAGGAATTGAAGGGGTATGTTCTTCCCCAGCTTTATTGAGGTGTAAGTGACATATAACACTGCAAGTTCTCAAGGTGTATGGTGTGTCAATTTGAGACACATGGCAAAGTGAGTATTATCATGTGTGTTCAGCTGCTCAGTTGGGTCTGACTCTTTGTGATCCCATGGACCAAAGCCCTCTAGGCTCCTCTGTCCATGGGATTCTGCAGGCAAGAATACTCAAGTGGACTGCCATTTCCTACTCCAGGGATCTTCTTGACCCAGGGATCGAACCTGTGTCTCTTACATCTCCTACACTGCAGGAGGACTCTTTACGGCTGAACCACCAAGGAATCCCTATTGCTGTCATAGTGTCAGCCAAAACCTCCATCACATCACACAAGTACCATTTCCTTTCTGTGATGAGAAAATTTAAGACTTCCCCTTTAAGCAATTTTTAAGTACCCTATAGAGTATTTTTTTAAATTTCATCCCAGAATGTTTTAATGTGCATTTCTAAAAATAAGGTCATTTTCCTACATTATTTTAAAACCATGACTGCGCCTGAAATCATCCTACATGATCCACTCCCTCCCACTTTAAATTTCCCCGACTTTTTTCATACACACATATATATTTTTTTCAGATTAGGACCCAAGTCAAGATTCAGGCTGATATTTGGTTGTTATGATTCTTTAGTTTCTTTTCTTTTTTTTTTTTTTTCTGTAACATGACTTCTTGAAGAGACTGGGCCTCTTGTCATGCAAAGTATTCCATATTCTGGATTTTTCTGGTTGTTTCCTTCCTGTGTCATTTAAATGTTTCGGTTGCACCACTTTCCCGCTCCTGCTTTGCCTTTACCCGCTGGCTGTTCTCCTGTAAAGAGAGGTTTAGATCTAAAGACCTGGTTATTTTCTGGTTAAACTTTTTTTAAAACCGTAGTCCTTTGTGGGTTTATACCTCAGCTTACACCTTTTTAATTTTATTTTTTAACTTTTTATTTTGTATTGAAAGAAAGAGAGAAAGTGAATTCACTCAGTCGTGTCCGACTCTTTGCGACCCTGTGGACTGTAGCCCACCAAGCTCCTCCATCTATGGAATTTTCCAGGCAAGAGTACTGGAGTGGGTTGCCATTTCCTTCTCCAGGGGATCTTCCTGACCCAGGGATCGAACTCAGGTCTCCCGCATTGCAGGCAGCCACTTTACCGTCTGAGCCACCAGGGAAGCCCTGTTTTGTATTGGGATATAGCCAATTAACAATGTTGTGATAGTTTCAGGTGTACCACAGAGCAACTCAGCCACGTACACATACACATGACCTCACATAGAAGTGAGGTCATACAGTGTGTGTCTTTCGTCTGGCTTACTTCAGCCCCCAAGCAATGCATACGCGCGTGTCTGTTCCCCCCGGGCTCCCCTCCCATCTAGGTGGCCACATAACACAATGGAGTATTTGTAAGGATGGTCATCACGCTACACGTTAGACTTCCCACCGGAACTCACTCATCTCGAAACTAAAAGTTGATACCCTTTGACTGACATCGCTCGGTTTCCTCCAACCCCAGGTTAGCCGCTGATAACCATCAGCCTAAGCTCTGTTTCTGAGAACGGCTTCTTTCGTTTCCACCTAGAAGTGAGGTCCTATCGCATTTGTCTTTCTGTGTCTGGCTTATTTCAGCTCACATAACACCCTCAACATCCACCCGGTCCTCGCCATCATTTGTCATCTCTTTTTGATGCTAACCTTGCTAACAGGTGTGACAATACCTCTGTCTGGTTGAGATTTACATTTCCTGATGATTAGTGATCTAGAGCCCCTTGTCTCACACCTTGGCCATTTGCATGCCCTCTAAAGAGACATTTGTAGTGATAAATAACTAGATTAAATGCCTTCACTCTTTTTCATTCTTTCTTTTTTGCTTCTCTGAATAATTTCAGTTGATCTTTGAACGCACTCTCTGTTGAATTCTTCAGGTCTTCCCTGGTGACTGGTGACTCAGATGGTAGAGAATCTGCCTGCAAGGCAGGAAACCTGGGTTTGATCCCTGGGTCGGAAAGATCTCCCTGGAGAAGGGAAAGGCTACCCACTCCAGTATTGTTGCCTGGAGAATCCCATGGACAGAGGAGCCTGGTGGGCTATAGTCCATGGGGTCAGACACTACTGACGCAACACCACACAGTATTAATTATATTTATCATGTTGTACATTGCATCCCTAGTATTTAATTATAACTGCAAGTTTGTACTTCTTGACTCCTTCATCCAATTCTCCCTTCCCTAGCCTCCTCTCCACCCTGTCCCCTCTCCCTGTAATCACAAATCTAATCTCTTTTCCTATGAGCCTTTGCTTGTCTGCAAAACTTTTAACCCCTCTATGAAATCTGAATGAAAGCCTTACCAGGTAGCGTAGTCTTGATTGTAGGCTTTTCCCTTAAATCTCATTAAATGTATCAAGCTACTCCCTTCTGGCCTAAGTGTCTGCTCACTGATTCATTTTTCTGCATCATCTGATTTATTGTTAACATCTTTCAGTGTCTTTTAGTGTATCTTTCATTTCACTTACTGTAGTCTTTATCTCTGTTTCTTGTTTTCTCTTCTTTAAAAACCTCTAACTTCTCACTCTGTGCATCCGTTCTTCTCTCAAGTTCTCTGAATATCTTTACCATCATGGAGTGAGTGAGTGATAGTCACTCAGTTGGGTCTGACTCTTTGCGACCCCGTAGACAGTATAGCCCGCCAGGCTTCTCTGTCCATGGAATTCTCCAGGCAAGAACACAGGGGTCAGCTGCCATTACCTTGAATTTTTTTTCAGGTAGATTGCCTACCTTCATGTCACTTACTTTTTAAAAAACAAGTTTGTTTATTTATTTACTTGGCTGTGCAGGGTCTTAATTGCGGCATGCGAACTCTTAGTTGCAGGATGTATGATCCACTTCCCTCACCAGGGATCGAACCCAAGCCCCTGTACTGGGAGCCCAGAATCTTAGCCACTGGGCCACCAAGGAAGTCCCTCCAATCAGTTCTTGATTTTATCTTATTCCTTGGTAGGAAGCATGTTCTTCTGTCACTCTATTTTTCTTGATTTGCTGTTTTTATTACTTAGTATTTGGAAGGTTGGTTTCATTTCCTGACCTTGGAGAAGTGGCCTTTTGTAGGGGACATCCTGTGCGTCCCAGCACCACAGTCCCCCCTGGTCATCAAAGCTCTCTGCTCCAGGCTGCATGTGGGCTGCACGGGTCCTTCTGCAGGTGGTCTGTTAGGCATGCTGGTGCCCCGTCGGGGTGGTTGCCAGGCCTTGCGTTGTGTAGAGGCTGCCGGCCCCTGGTTGGCAGAGTCTGGTCAGGAGGCGGCAGGCTGCAGGGTCCTGGGGGTCCCAGGGCGAGTGCGGCTAGTGGTAGGCAGAGCCAAGTTCTGGGGTGGGCAGTACCAGGCTTGCTGGGTCTAGTGTCAGCCTCCTGGAGAGTGTGGATGGTTCATGACACAGCTGGCTGGGGAGTCCAGGCTGTCCCCAAGCTGGTCTCAGCCCACCGGTCAGCAGGGCCAGACCTTGGGGCTGCTGGCGGAGGGCTCAAGACTTTATCCCCTATGGCAGGCTGTGATAGCCCTGTGGCTCATGTCTGCCTGTATGTGGATGGGGTCAGAGTCCAGGGGACGCTGGGGCTCATTCCTACACCCTGGTGGGTGAAGCCAGATCCCAGGATCTCTGGCCGTTGTGCCCTGGGGGTCCACGGGTTTGGGTGTCAGCCCTCTGGTGGCTGGGGCCGGGCCCAGGGCTCCCTGGGGCTGATGCCTGCTCCTCACGGAGAGAGGCTGGTCTCCGGGCTATGCTGGCTCACCGGTGTCTGGGCGGGGACCTGAGCCCTCTGGTGGATGGGGTCACGGCCCGGGTTGCTGGGATCTCAGGACAGACAGCAGGCCTATTGGTGGGAGGAGTTGCACCTCTGTCCGGCTAGCTGGATGGCTCGAGGCATCTCAATTCCAGTGTTGACAGGACAGCTGGCAGGACCAGTCCTTGCCCCAAGAGGCGACAAGGAGAATTCCAGCATGGGCTTGCCAGCTCTGACGTCCTCGTCATAGAACGAGCCCCCCAGAGAGCCTGCCGTGGCGTCTGCGGCCGCAGGGTGCCCTCCAACCACCTCCTGCCTCTCCCAGAGGCTCTCTGGGCTCAGCAGGTGGGTCTGACCCCAGGTTCCTTCCACACCGTTGCTTCTGCCCTCAGTCCTGGAGTGCCTGCGAGTCTGCCTCCATTTCTGCCTTCCTGGCCGCTCCTGTTTGGTTCTTGTCTGTTTTCTTTGTTGAATTTCTCATTTTGCTCTTGGATTATTTCCCCGATACTGTTGCACTGTTTGCGTTCTCTTACAGTTCTCTGAGCATCTTTGGATGATTATTTTGAACTCTTTGTGGGCAATTCCTGGCTCTCCATTTCTCTGGGGCCAGGGACTGGAGGTTTACCATCTTCCTTCGGGGACTCTTTTTGCCCTGGCTCTTCGTGACCTCTGTAGCCCCACACCAGGGTCTGCCCCCGTGAAGAATCAGTCACCCTCTTCAGGTCTCATGGGCTGACTTCAATGAGGGGAGGCAGTCACCTGCAGGCGAGGACACATTGGAGTGGGCTGTGACCCCGGGTCTAGCGGCGCAGAGAGTGGAGGCCCAGGTGTCTGGGGGTCATGTGGCTGCTTAGCTGGAGGGGCTAGTTTGTTGTGTTGTTGCTTATTTATTTGCTTATTTATTTTTGGCTGAACCGTGAGGCTTGTGGGATCTTAGCTCTCCAACTAGGGATCTGACCCAGGCCCCTTGCAGTGTTAGTGTGAAGTCCTGATCACTGAACTGCTGGGGAAGTCCCTGGAGAGGCTAATTTTATGTGAGCGCTGTAAACGCTGGACAGAGAGAGAGGACAGGGCCTGATCTGGGCCCGCAAACAGCTCCAGGGGCCCTGGGTCTCAGGCCTCTCTCCTATAGCTGCGAGTCTCCCCTGTAGTGCGCTGCTAGAGGCAGCAGCCTGGAGGGCACCCATGATGGCGGGGATCGAGGCTGGCATCCTTCACCCACAGGGTGGCAGAGGCCTGGGCTGGGTGCCTGGGTGGCTCCAGGGCCCCAGTGGGAGTGAAGGAGGAGGGGAAGGAGCAGGGAGGGACCCAGGCACCTGTATCAGCCAACACAAACACCTGGGCAAGGGGAGGAGCCGGTGCCGTTGCGGGGACCCACAGGCAGCCCCCACTCACGTCTGTCTGCAGAGCGGGTTGCTGTGAACTGCAGTTGCCCCTCGGCATGGCTGCCTCGGGCAGCCCTGCTTCTCCTCGTGTTCACAGCCCTCCCCACTGTTGTGTTGCTGTCCTCGGTGAGTCACTAAGTCGTGTCTGACTCTTCGCAACCCCGTGGACTGTAGCCCGCCAGGCTCCTCTGTACTTAGGATTTCTCCAGGTGAGAATGCTGGAGCAGGTTTCCATTTCCCCCTCCAGGGAATCGTCCTGACTCAGGGATCAAACCCACGTCTCCTGCATCTCCTGCCCCTGTAGCCATCTCTAACGTACGTCTCAGGCTTGCGATCTGAATGGGAGGAAATTGAAGCAGGCCCTTCATTAGGTACCTGAAAGGCTGGGGAAACTGGTTGCTCACCTTGCTCTTCCTTTCCTGCAAGAGGAACTCTTTCTACTCTTGGCCTGAGCAGTGCCAGCCTAGGGGTGGGATGACGCAGGCAAAATTAAGTTCTCCTTCTCTTCGTGTGCAGTCAGTCTTGGGTTTGTTGTTCTACTCTGTTGAAGCTTCTTAAGTGGACTTAAGTGGGCTCCAGCGCTTCTGGCTCTGTTCATAGATAGCTGTTTAACTGTTGACCTTGGCAGAGAAGGAGGTGGGGCAGACACTGGGGTCTTCTACGCTGATATTTTGGTGATGTCATTCTAAGAGACATATTCAGTAGGATATGTCAGTGCCCAGCAGAAAATCTCCCTTCTTGGAACAAGGGCCGTCCAGTGGGTAAGATTCAGAGCTTCTACTCCTGGGGGTGGGCGCAAGTTTGATCCCTGGTCAGGGAACCAAGATCCTGCATACCATACTGTATGGTCAAAAAAAAAAAAAAGAAAAAGAAAATCTTTATTCTAGGTTCAGAAGGTGATTGCAACCACCAAGTGGACCTTTTGGAAGCCTAGGTCCAGGAAGTGACTGGATGGACACAGGGTATGCTGCAGCAATGCAGAGATGGACTAAAGTCAGACCCCGCTGAGGCATAACACAGTAACCATAACTCTTCTGTCAACAAGAGAGAGGAGACTACAGACGGCTGTGGGCGACAGGGGAAATCCCCTGGCGGAAGGCCTTGCCTGTGGCCGGAAGTGGATTACACTGGACCAATGCCAGTACCTCCAGGGGTATAAATCGGTGATAACAGATGCTTACTCAGTTGTAGACACAAATACTCAGTTCAGTTCAGTCGCTCAGTTGTGTCTGACTCTGCGACCGCATGGACTGCAGCATGCCAGGCTTTCCTGTCTATCACCAACTCCCAGAGCTTACTCAAACTCATGTCCATTGAGTCGGTCCAACCATCTCATCCTCTGTCTCCTCCTTCTCCTCCTGCCTTCAGTCTTTCCCAGCATCAGGGTCTTCTCCAATGAGTCAGCTCTTTGCATCAGGTGGCCAAAGTATTGGAGTTTCAACTTCAATATCAGTCCTTCCAATGAATATTCAGGACTGATTTCCTTTAGGGTGGACTGGCTGGATCTCCTTGCAGTCCAAGGGACTCATACTGATAAAGGACTGGAACAGAAGATGCTAAAGCCATTCTGGCTGCCAAGTTACATTTCTTCAGACGAAGCGATGTCCTTTCCAGCCCACAATATCCAACGGTGTCCATTATCAAATGGGCAAATCGCATTGCATATCCTCATTAGAGTAATGGTTTCATAGAGGAGCAGAACAGACAGTTGAAACATTTGTTGTCTAAAACAGGGGGAAGAATGAAAAAGCAATAATTTTTTTTTTTTTTTTTTTAAAGAATAAAACAGGAGGAAGAGAAAGGCATAAAGGGCTGGTTTAGATGCCTTCCTGAGTGTGTGCTTACACTCAGCAGTGTGAGGGGGCCTCAGGGAGGGTTAAGGATGGACAGATTCCTCTGCTTGGGGGTGGGGATAGGGGAGGGGGAAGGAGGAGAGAGGGGGCAGGAGGATGCTGGTGCAGCTATATCACTTTCCTTTTTCCTAACCTGACACAGTGGTCCCAGGACTAGGGATGCAGCTGCCGGAAGCAGGCATGATTTTTTCTTTTTTCTTTTTTTGTTTTTCATTTCTAAAATTTAAATGTTTGTTTAAACGTTTTTACTATGTTGTGTTGGTTTCTGCCGTGTGTGTACTTCGTTGCTCGGTCGTGTCTGACTCTTTGCCAGCCCATGGACTGTAGCCCATCAGGCTCCTCTGTCCATGGGATTCTCCTGGCAAGAATACTAGAGTGGGTTGCCATTCCCTTCTCTAAAGGATCTTCCCGAGGCAGGGATGGAACCCAGGTCTCCTGCGTTGCAAGCAGATTCTTTACCGTATGGGCTCCAGGGAATTTCTAGTTTCTGCCACAGGACAATGCAAATCAGTCATGGTTATATATTCGTTCTCCTCCTCCGTAGCCTCCCTCCCCTCCTTCCATCCCATCCCTCCAGGTTACCTATTTGCAGGGAAGGCGTGGAGAGGATGGACTGGTGGGCACCGTGGGGGAGGGAGAGGATGGGGCGAATGGAGAGAGTAACATTGACACGTGTACGCTATCAGGGGTAAGACGGATAGCTGATGAGAAGGCAGGATTCTTGAGCAAGAAACTGGAACCACCTCCTTCAAACTTGTTGGCAGAATTCCTAAAGATCCAGTGGAGTGGATTGTGCTTCGCCTCATCTAGAAAAGTCCGGGTGGAGTGAGTGCTGCGCTCTTGCCTAGTGGTGGGGACAGCCCCCTGGGTTGCACCTACTCTGTGTGAAAGGGAGGCGATCAGGTCAGAAGCTTTGGCTGGACTAATACTACCGTCAGCAATCGGGCCCAGTACACAGGCCGAAATGAATGTCCCTTCCAAAGGTGAAAAAGTCTGGGTAAAGGTTAAATGACACAAGTGAAGAGGAGGAGGAATAACAGCTGAGAGCAAAGGAATGAATAAATAGGTTATGCGATGAGGGGAATCCGACTTTATATTAAGACCTCCAAAGAGGCTCAGAACAAGAGATCCACTTTATCTTTTAGCACAACTGTATCTGGTACCTGGAAGGGGAAAGCTATGCTTGCCAAGACCAGCCCAGCTTTTGGAACTCGAAGAAATCTAACAGCAGCCTGCAAATCTGGGCAGGCTCCCTCTGGGAGTCATGCAAGACTGATGGTTAATGACAAAATGGATTCTAGTTAATGACCAAGTGGGCTTTGCTATAATTCGTTTGGTCATTAGTGGTCAGTCGAGTTTTGACTCTAGTTTTTTTTACTCTATTTTTGAGGCTTTCAGGCTTTTTTACTTCTCTTTACTACCAGGAATTTGGGAGGGAGTTTTGGGAACAATTTTTCTTTCTGTAACTTTATACCATGTATTGTAAGGCTCCTAGCAGACTGATCTTTGGGAAACCATAAGCCCTGATGATCAAGTGCTTGGTTATAGTGGACAGAACACAATGGCAACATGTCCGTTATGCCATGGTTATGCACAAACGCACATCACCCCTTTTCTGTGGATTATTAGGGAAAATACGGGAAAACAATGGGCAGCTAATAAGATTATAGCATAAGCAGCATGCGGTGGATCGGAGTGCCCCAGGCAGAAGGCCCCACTCTGAGACCAGAAAGGACATGCAAGGCTTCGTGGCATAGTCAAACTAAGTAGCAGCTACTCGCAACCACCCTCATCTACCCCTCTTATGGGGGACCTGACACGTCGGGGTTCAATATATGCATCCCAACTAACCCACGCCACAACACACAATGCATCAACACCCGTGGTAGATTATATTTAGTACAGCAAGACTCATAAGACCACAGGGGACGTAGGTGCTGGCCTGGGCAGTCTGGGACAAGCAGAGTTGGCCTTTAATGAGGTGTGGCATTCAAAGGAAAAAGATTGATTAACCAGAATGGGCAGATTAGAGTGAGTTCTCTTCCAGAAGGAAGGGAAAGCCTAAGAGTCAGCCTGGAAAAATAAGGAGGCTTTAGCAAAGTGAGTCAAGCAAACTCAGCAAATAAGGCTGGATGACAGATGATGGAGGAGGCTAAGGCCCAGTTTTGGGAAAGGTTCCTCACCCTCACTCCTCAGGGCCTCTTGACTACTTTAAATACAATCGGAGGCTGAAGCAGCCACCGACAGGGCCCTGCTTCCTCTCTGCTGCAGGCAGCTCATGCGGCTGACCTCTGGGGGTCTCACGGCTCTCCAAACTCTCAGCAGTCATCTGGGGGCATCTGGATCTCACACTGATGCACTGTGACTGCTTGCACCCCCAAAGTAGGTCAAAGTCAGACACATCCAGTGGTACAGTTAGGAAGGATAGAAACTCTTCTAAGTCCCACTAATTTCCTCCTCATAGGAAGGAGGTGGGCCCTGCCAAACATATGACATCACAGAATAGAAACCAGTCTCCACGCAGGCCTGTGAGATGAGGTGGCATGACTGACTTTCCCCCAGTTAACCAGAATTACCCCCAAATAACGTGTTGTTGTTGCTTAGTCACTAAGTGCTGTCCAACTCTTTTACAATCCCACCGGCTGTCCATGGGATTCTCCAGGCAAGAATACTGGTGTGGGTTGCCATGCCCTCCTCCAGGGCATCTTCCCAACCCAGGGATCAAACCTGCATCTCTTGCGTCTCCTGGATTGGCAGGCGGATTCTTTACCACTAGCACCACCTGGGAAGCCCATGAATGCTGTACCAAATGTCAATAGTCTGATAGGATTGATCATTTGATCTAAGTCATCTATAGTCAATAGACTTCCCTGCTGGCTCAGATGGTAAAGTGTCTGCCTACAATGTGGGCGACCCGGGTTCAGTCCCTGGGTTGGGAAGATCCTCTGGAGAAGGCAATGGCAACCCACTCCAGCATTCTTGCCTGGAAAATCCCATGGACAGGAGAGCTACAGTCCATGGGGTCGCAAAGAGTCAGACACGACTGAGCAACTAAACTTAAAAACTTATAGTCAAAGACCCCAGAATGGTCTATGATGTAATAGAATATATACCTGTTGGTCTCTGTTCCCAGTTCCTGATAGAGCTTCTAAAACTCTTGGGATTTCCTTAGTGATAGAGTGGTAGGAGCATCTCTGGTTATTTGTAATTAGCCCCTTCCTTCCATACCTGAGTCTGTGTACTCTTGGGGGATCCACAGATAGCTTCAGAATGAGGCCTGACAGCCACCTGAAACAGTCAAGCGATTAGAGGGCTGGAGATTGAGTTCAACCATCAGCAGATGATGATATAATCAATCATACCTTTGTGATGGAACCTCCATAAAAGCCTCTCAACGATGGGACTCATGGGGCTTCTGCACTGGGGAACACATTCCTGTGCCCGGAGAGGGAAGCACCCAGCTCCAAAGGGACAAGGGCTCCTGGGCTTGGGACCCTCCCAGGTCTCACCCTGGGCACCATTTGACCCAGCTCTCCACTGTCTCCTTTATAATAAATAGGTGATTGATAGTAAGTCAAGGGTCTTCCAGAGTTTTGTGAGCCATCCTAGCAAATTATCCAACGTGAAGGAAGGGAATCCACCGACTTTGTAGTCACGTCAGACAGAAGTGCAGGTAACCGGGGGACCTGACACTCACAAACTGCCACCTGATGCTGGATGATCTGATGGGACAGAGGCCCTCAACCTGTGGAGTCTGATGCAAGCTCTGGGTAGTCAGTGTCAGAATCGAATTTACTTGTAGGATACCAGGTTGGTGTCCAGAGAACCAGAGACTTGGTTGGCGTGATAAAAAACCTGCACATTTTGGTGTCAGAAATTTTGTGAGCAAATCAGCTCGATCTAGGATATATCTTTAAGTACAAAATTTCAAGGTAGAAGACTTTCCTGATGGTCCACTGGTTGAGACTTCACCTTCCCAAGGCAGGGGACAAGGGTTTGACTCCTGGTTAGGGAACTATGACCCCACATGCAGAGCTGTATGGCCAAAAAAATTAAAAAAAAAAGGTTTCAGGGCAAAAGAGTGTTCATATTTTTTAAAATTTATTTTTAATTGGAGGATAATTGCTTTACAATATTGTGTTGGTGTCTGCCATACATCAGCATGAATCAGCCATAGGTATACATATGTCCCCTCCCTCTTCAACCCCCCTCCCCCCTCCCACCCCCTCCCACCCCTTTAAGTTGTTACAGAGAACCGGCTTTCAGCTCTCTGTGTCATATAGCAAATTCCCACCAGCTGTCGGTTTTACACATATTCATATTTTCATTAGTCAGTGTTGCCAGAACATCCCAAAGAGGATGTTACATTGCGTATTTTATTCAGCAATGTGCCAGAAACTCCTTTTTTCACTTAGGGAGTTATTCGCATGCTTTAGAAATCACCAGATAGCAGCCTTTGGGGCTCGACTCAGTCATGGTCTTTCTCCTCTGAATCCACCACCTTTCTAGAACTGGTTCTTCAACCAGGGCCTTTGCATGCCTGGGGAGTGTGGAGGAGCTGGAAGGCTTTGAGCAAATACTGAAAATGTATTTGCTCCACTCTTTTTTTTTTTTTTTCAGTTGACCAATGAACTCTTTTATTTTTTTTTAACAGTTATTAAGCATTTTTTTTTCTCTATTTATTTTATTTTATTTCACTCTTAATGAAGGTTGGAAACTGGAACGAGCATAACAAAGGGTTATGAGCGTTCACCGAGTGCCTGAGGCTGGGAACAGATAACCAAGGGTTATACGCCCGGCCTTGAGGCGTTGGAAGGCTTCCTTCTGACCACCTGTTTCTGAGAGCAAGGACTGTTGTTTCATGATAAGACTCCCTTTAGAGTCTCGCCAAAGCTATGTTATGGTTTGGGCGGTGGGAACTGTATTTTATGCTTAAATGCTTTAATGTTTATCTAAAATGGCTACGTGCAGGACAGTCTTATGCTCTATTCCCTAAAAATTATAAAACTACACAATTAGATAATAAACTTTGTCAGTCCCCTAGAGGCTGTCCCTGAGTGTCCTTTTCAGAGTGCGGTTCTCCGAGCCTTACAGGGGAGCTTGAGGGTGAGTCAGCCAATGGGATTATGTAATAAGGGATTGAAAGGAATGATGACAGTCTCCAAGTTTTCACAGCCTCCAACACCTGACAAGCAGAGCGGGAAGTCATCGTTTTCTGGGAAAGCCCCAGCTGGGTTCTGCTGGTCTCTCTTCTCTGGTTTCCTGCTCTGTGCTGGCAGCGAGAACAGCTGCCTTTGGCGGAACACAGGAGGCAGGGAATTATAAGGAATTCACAAAAATGGCATTTTATCCTTAACATCTTGGTATAAGGTCTTATCCTCACTTTAAGACAAGGAGACCGGAACTCAGATATTAGATAACCTCTTCAGTGCAGAAGAGTCACAACTCCATTGTGCAGTTAGGTCCTTCCATGAAGGAGGAAGGGAAGGGTGCCCCTCAAGAAGTCTAACTAGGCCATCAAATGGCATGTTATGAGCTGAGAATTCCAAAGGAGGGCAAGTACCATCTCCTATTAGACACTCTGAAGACACGGTTATCAATGTTGCTTGCAGTAAAGATGAGTGAATCAAGTGGGTGGGAAATGAAAATGAATCACCTCTGGAGAGATCCTTCTCCATGAAATTTCTATGAAGTTTCTATGAAATCTCCATGAATTTCTTATCCCCATTTTGCAGAGAAGACCAAGGCTCAGAAAGGTTCGGGAAATTGTCTGAGGACACAGACAGTCACCGTTAAAGCTGGAGTTTTAACCCAAGTCTGGAACTCTGAAGTCTTGTGTGCATGATCACTCCAGAAGACGGCCAGTGTGCATCCTGGGCCGTGCACACCAGTGCCTCCCCGCGGCTCCTGCTCCCTGCCTGCTGGGCACAGCTCTTGACAAACCGTGACATGAGCAGAAAGCGTTTTGTTTGTCCTGCCATATCAATGTCCACAAGCCTGCTTCATCTCCTGGCCAAAGAAGGAAGTTAGCCCCTGACCGCATACATCCAAGGGGTAATATTTAGCTTACAGAAAAACCCAAATGAACTTTTTGGCCAATCCAGTGTTTTAAAGGGATCCTCTCTTCCTTTGTGTTAGAGACCAAACGACGGTCTCTAGGACCTGAGTCATGTTTACCAGAAAGAGACAGGATATGCGCTCATCCTGCCTGGCCAATCATGTAACGCCAGCTACTCCTGTAACTGAGACAAAGAACTGCCTGTATATAAGCCGCCATACTCCTTTGTTTGGGGCTCTTGTCGGATTCCCTTGTGTGGGATGAGACTTGAGCCCTAGCGCGCTAGAGATAAACTCCCTTCTTGCCCTTGCAGTACCGTGGTGGACTTGCTCTCTCTCTCGGTCGGTTCGGAGATACGGGCTCGGAGCATAACATTTGGGGGCTCGTCCGGGATCTCCGTCCCGCCGGGGAGGACAACTCTCCTGGTAGAAGGGAGTAAACCTCGTTAGGAGATAAGAGCTCTGAGCACCGGTGCTAACTTTGCAGAAGCCCAGATTAAGGCCGGGGCCTGGTTTCGTGCTGGGGAGGCAGCTGGTTCTGGTTACTGGATTAAGTCAGCGTAAGGCCGGGGCCTGGTTTCGTGCTGGGGAGGCAGCTGGCTCTGGTTACTGGATTAAGTCCAGCATAAGGCCGGGGCCTAGTTTCGTGCTGGGGAGGCAGCTGGCTCTGTGAACATCCTGCAGGTAAGATTGAGTGCATTGTCGGTGGCCGCCTTGTGTTTGTTATCTGTTTGTCTATTTGTGGTGTCTGTGCTGCTCTTTGTGTGCTCTGTTGGCTCTCAGTGTACTTTTCTGTGATCATGGGACAAACAACTTCTACTCCTTTATCTCTTATGATTAACCACTTCTCTGATTTCAAGTCTAGAGTACAAAATCTATCATTGCTGGTGAAAAAAAGCAAGTTAGTAACTTTTTGTTCTGCCGAGTGGCCTGCTTTTGATGTCAGCTGGCCACAAGAAGGCACCTTCAGCCTGCCTACTATTCGAGCGGTCAGAGAGAAGGTGCTCGCCCCCTACACTTCAGGACACCCAGCCAGACCAAACTCCATACATTTTGGTCTGACAGGACTTGGTGGAAAAACCCCTGGCCTGGCTAAAACCTTTTGTTTTTCAGCCCCTCACTTCCCTTCCCTCTTCCCTGCCCTTGCTTCCACAGGTTCCACAGCTTTCATCGGGAAAAGCCAAAAAAAAAACCAAGCCTTCAGCTCCTCCCAGAAAAAGGGGCCCAGCCTAGGGAACTCGGGAAAAGGCAAAAAAAAAAAAAAAAGGCCGGCGTAGCGGAAAAAGACCCGTAGGTTCCCTCCTCCACCGTTCATGTGTTTCCGGTCCAGACGGGGCCAACCAGAGAGGGTAGAAAATGGACATATCAGTATTGGCCCTTCTCCACTAGTGATTTGTACAATTGGAAAACCCAGACTCCCTCCTTCTCTGAAAAACCGCAGGGTCTTATTGATCTTTTAGAGTCTATCCTGTTTACTCACAATCCCACTTGAGATGATTGTCAGCAACTGTTACAGGTACTTTTTACTACAGAGGAGCGCAAATGGATCCTGTCAGAAGCCCGGAAAAATTGTGCCAGGGGTGTATGAGAGGCCCACAATACAGCCTAACCTCATTGAGGAGGGGTTCCCCTTGGTGCGACCCAACTGGGATTTCAAACGCGCTAAAGGTAAGGAGCGTCTCCGAGTGTACCGTCAGACTCTCATGGCTGGCCTTAGAGGGGCCGCCAAAAAGCCAACTAATTTGGCCAAAATAAATCCAGTGAGACAACAGCCAAATGAGAGCCCAGCAGCCTTCCTTGAAAGGATAATGAAAGCTTTTAGACAGTATACCCCTATGGACCCACAGGCAAATGAGTCACGAGCGGCAGTTATGTTAGCATTTGTAAATCAAGCAGCCCCCGATATTAAAGAAAAGTTACAAAAGATAGAGAGGTTAAATGAACAATCCTTGCAAGATCTAGTGAGGGCAGCCGAGAGAGTTTTTAATCATAGAGAGACCCCAGAAGAGAGAGAGGACCGCATTAGAAGAGAAAAAAGAGAATTTAGAGCTGAAAAAAACCATAAAAATCAAAAAGAGCTGGCCCAGATATTTTTTGCTGGGGTTAAAAACAAAAACAGGTTCCAAAAAGGAAAAAAATTGGACTCAAAAACTGAAAAAAAAACGACAAGGCGTAAGCTTGAAAAAAAACAATGTGCGTTTTGTAAAGAGTTTGGACATTAGAAAGATAAATGCCCCAAGAAAAATCTAAAAGAGGGGCCCAAGAACCCCAAGAACGAGACTCCCTCTCCAGACAGTCATATCCTCTATGCGGGTGAGGATAGCGACTAGGGGGGTCAGGGCTTGAAGCCCCTCCCCGAGTCCTGGGTAACTATAAAGGTGGAGGGGAAACCGGTTGGCTTCATGGTAGACACAGGAGCCCAATACTCAGTCTTAAACCAAAAAGATGGACCCATGTCTAAAAAAAGTAGCTGGGTGCAGGGAGCAACCGGGACTAAACGATATGGATGGACTACAAAACGGCATGTGAACTTGGGGGCCCACCAGGTAACCCATTCTTTTCTGGTGATACCTGAGTGTCCAGCGCCCTTGTTGAAAAGAGATTTACTGTCTAAAGTAAATGCCCAAATTCATTTCGACCACGGACAAGTGTCGGTTTTAGATGGGACCGGGCATCCTCTTCAGGTCCTGTGTCTGGCATTAAAAGATGAATACAGACTCTACTTGCCAGAGGCCCCAGCGACAATAAGCCCTGAAGTACAACCATGGGTTCAAAGATACCCTCAGGCCTGGGCTGAAACTGCAGAAAATGGACTGAGCCAATAAAAGAGGCCTTCCAAGAGCTCAGGCGAGCCTTGCTAAAAGCTCCTGCCCTTGCCCTCCCTGATCCATCTAAGCCTTTCCAATTATTTGTAGATAAAAAGCGGAGGATAAAAAAAGGGGTACTAACACAGAGATGGGGACCATGGAAGCGACCTGTAGCTTACCTTTCCAAGAGACTAGACCCAGTGGCAGCCGGATGGCCACCTTGCCTCCGTATCATCGCGGCCACCACGCTCTTAGTCCATGATGCTAATAAACTGACTTATGGACAGAGACTCTTGGTCTACACTCCTCATGCCATAGAGAGAGTTTTAAAGCAACCCCCAGGTAAATGGATTTCTAATGCCCGCTTGACACACTACCAGGCCTTGCTACTTGACACCCCACGGATTCATTTCCAAATGCCCTGCACTCTAAATCCGGCCACTCTTTTGCCCAATCCGGAAAAAAATAGCCCCCTCCATGATTGTGATGGGATACTGGCCGGGGTAACAGCAATGCGAAAAGACTTAACCAATACTCCACTGGATAACAGTGAGCTAAAACGGTTCACAGATGGCAGCAGTTATATAAAAGATGGACAGAGACGGGCGAGAGCCGCAGTAGTAGATGACTCTGGACAGACGATATGGGCAGAGGCCCTTCCCCCGGATATCTCAGCACAAAAGGCAGAGTTAATTGCCCTGATTCAAGCATTAGAGAGAGCCAAAAAAAAAACCAAAACAAAACTATTTTCACTGACAGTCGCTATGCTTTTGGCACGGTACACATCCAGGACCCAATATATTGGGAACGGGGGTTTTTAACAGCTGAAAAAAAAAAAAAAAATTAAAAACTTGCCTAAAATCCGTAGACTTTTAGAGGCTGTACAGATGCCTCAGGCTGTGTCAATAGTACACGTACCTGGACATCAGAAGGGTGACAGCCCCACGACACGAGGGAATCGTGCCGCAGACCTGGCAGCTCAAAAAGTAGCTGATAAAGATTTCATCTCCCCTGTGTTGGCGATCGGACTTCCACCTCCAGGTATGAGAACTCTGCCCCCAACCCCTGAGGGTTCATCCACAGACTTTGCTTGGATCCAAAAACACACCAACCTTCAAAAAGATAAAGATGGATGGTACCGAGACTCAGACGGCTACTTGATGCTCCCTGCTCAGCTGGGACGGCAACTATGTGAGCATTTGCACTTGTCTACTCATCTGAAATAAAAAAAGACTCTGATGCTCTTTCAAACTTCGCGCCTGCGATTTCCCCGGCACCAGACAACTGTAAAAAACATAGTGCATGCTTATAAGGCGTGTCAACAGATGAGGCCAGAAAAAGGACAACATGCAGGACTGAGGTATCGGGAAAAAGGACCAGGGCAACACTGGGAAATAGATTTCACCAAGGTAAGGCCAGGCAAGTATGGTTACTGGTAGTTGTTAGTGTTGGTGGATACCTTCTCAGGGTGGGTGGAGGCTTTTCCTACAAAGGGAAAAACCGCGATGATAGTGGCAAAAAAGATTAAAAAAAAAAAAAAATAGTTCCCAGGTTTGGCCTGCCAGTGACCATCGGCTCTGATAATAGACCTGCTTTTGTGAGTCAAATAGTTCAGAGCCTTGCCCTAGCCCTGGGGACTAAATAAAAGTTACATTGTAAATACAGTCCACAGAGCTCAGGGCAAGTAAAAAAAATAAATCGGACTCTAAAAAACTTCAACTAAATTGGCTATAGAGACTGGCGGGGACTGGGTGACCCTCCTTCCCTTCGCCCTCTTCCGTGCGCGTAATACTCCTTATCAACTTAATCTGACCCCATTTGAGATTCTGTATGGGAGACCTCCCCCTGTATGTCCAATATTTAAAGGAAAGAAACTACCGCCTCCCACGTTAGGGCAATTCCAAGAGGCCTTGATGGCCTTAAGCAAGGTGCACTCTCGTGTCTGGAAACTGCTCCGGAAAATACATGTGGGTCAAAATAAGGGAACTATTCCCTCACATGACATTGGCCCAGGAGACTGGGTATGGGTCAAAAGGCACCAAACCAAGGCACTAAAACCCAAATGGAAGGGTCCTTATGTTGTTCTTCTTACCACCCCAACTGCCCCAAAGGTCGACGGTATCGGGCCTTGGGTGCATTGCAACCACGTATGCCCAGCTGCTTCAGCAGAGCAGGAAGACGCTAAAAAAAAAAAAAAAAAAGAAGCATCTCTGCACCCGTCCAACCCCCTGAGGCTAAAGCTTCGAAGGAGCCAACAGGACCAGGACAACTCGGCTGGGCCATCTTGTGGATGACCCAGTTACTCTGCTCCGGAGTTGCCAGCGTGAACCCGCATCAACCCGTCAAAATCACCTGAAAGCTGCAAAATGGACTAACATGAGAGGTGCGAAACTCCACTACCGAAATACATCCACCAAACACATGGTGGCCAGACTTGTACTTTGACCTTAAGCCGATGGTAAATGTGCCTTGGGCTAGGGGTTATCTCCGAGAACAAGGGTTCTGGGCATGCCCAGGCGCACCCAGACATGACTGGAAGATCTGTGGGGGGGCACAAGACTCATTGTAAAACTTGGGATTGTGTTACTTCTAATGATGGACCTCGGCGCTGAGAAGTAGAAAATCGAGATTTACTTAATTTTTCATTCGCCAAGCCCCTCCCTAGGGTCCTCGGAGATCCAACTTTTAGCTGTGAAAGTTGCAATTATGCACAAGTCAGAATAAGGTTCAATCCAAAAAAAAGCAAACAGGAGGGGATTAGATCTGCTCTTTCTGCAACAAGGGGGACTCTGTGCTGCCCTAGGAGAAGAGTGCTGTTTCTATGCGGATCATACAGGAATAGTTAAAAAATCTATGGCCAAAGTGAGAAAAAGACTAGCCCAAAGTAAACGAGAACGTGAGGCTCAACAGGGATGGTTTAAATCTTGGTTTCAACAATCCCCTTGGCTGACTACCTTAATCTCCACCTTGCTAGGACCCCTGCTAGTACTTTTACTAATGCTTACCTTCGGCCCATGTATTATCAATAGACTTGTAGCCTTTGTAAAGAAACGCATAAATACAGTACAGCTGTTCGTGCTTCGACAACAATATCAAACTGTGTCTCAGGACCGAGAGAAAGATTCCTCTATATGATCTAAGGACAGGGGGGAATGTTAGAGACCAAACGACGGTCTCTAGGACCTGAGTCATGTTTACCAGAAAGAGACAGGATATGCGCTCGTCCTGCCTGGCCAATCATGTAACGCCAGCTACTCCTGTAACTGAGACAAAGAACTGCCTGTATATAAGCCGCCATACTCCTTTGTCTGGGGCTCTTGTCGGATTCCCTTGTGTGGGATGAGACTTGAGCCCTAGCGCGCTAGAGATAAACTCCCTTCTTGCCCTTGCAGTACCGTGGTGGACTTGCTCTCTCTCTCGGTCGGTTCGGAGATACGGGCATAACACTTTGTCCAGTCAAAACTGCCGGTCTCTACTGTTACTCCCCACAACCTCTTCACCAGAAAATTCTCTCGTCTCTGTCTGTAAAACAAACGCAGAAATTGACAACTCCTTACCACTTTCATCACTACCAGTTTGGTACAAGCTGCCATCATCTCACAGCTGGATTAATACAATTGTCTCTTTTCCAGGCAGGAATTCTGGAGTGGGTTGCCATTTCCTACTCCAGGGGATCATCCCAACCCAGGGATAGGAACCCACATCTCTTGCATCTCCTGCATTGGTAGGCGGATTCTTAACCACTAGCACCACCTGGGGAAAGCCCTACCTATTACAGTACTGTTTTCTTTTTTACTATAAGTTTTTCAGATAGAGCTGCTTGTAAACCCCACTCACCGTGTGACTGTCCTAAAATGCTTCTGACGAGGACTTTGGCCCAGGAAAAATAGTTACCCAGTAATGCCATGACAATAACGTCGGTAATCACAAGCACATTGACAGCTGTGTGGCAGGCACTGTATCCCAGGCCATACACTTGCATTCTTCCAACTTCCAGCAGTCTTGCAAGATGGCCATTTAACCTCTCTTTTCCAGAAGAAAAGACCGACATTCCTAGGGGAAAGAATGTCTTGCCCAAGGCCACACTGCCTTCAGGTAGAGCTGGAATTTTCACCAGAATTGTCTGAAAGGTCATACAGGTTTACTACCTTAGGCTAACTTCTTACTTAAAATCATTCAAATTAAAGATGAGGATAATAACTGTGTTTATCTCTTTTCCAACCTCCTGTATGTGCAGGACACAGTGGAGGCTTTCGATGTAATTGTTCAGGTCTTACAAGGACCCACTGAAGAAGTAAAGATCATTATTCACACTTTACAGAGTGTGATGGTTAATTTCTGGGGTCAGCATGGCTAGGCTCTGGTGTCCAGTTTCTTGATCACACCTAGTTTAGATGTTGCTGTGAAAGGGTTTGTAGATAGGATTGACCGCAGGTGTAATTTAATCAATCCACTTTGCTTAACAGAGATTACCCTTCACGTTGTGAGTGGGCCGCATCTGATCAGTTGGAGACTCTAAGAGTGAAGACTGAAATTTCTAGAAGCACTCCTGCCTCAAGAAAGCAGCATAGAAACCCTGCTGAGTTTCCTACCCATTGGTAGGAATTCAGATGTAAGACTTCTATTCAACTTTTACCTGAATTTCATATCAACTCTCAGCAGGATCTTCACCCTGACAGTCTAACCTACAGATTGCAGAGCTGCTAGCCTCCAAAATCACGGTAGCAAAATAAGTCAATAAGTCAATCTCTCTTAATATTGATCTATCGAGAGAGACAGAGAAGAGAGACCGTACAGGCTCTGTTTCTTAGGAGAACCCTGACTGATACACAGAGAAAATGAACACTAAAGATTTTAAGATCCATCTTGTATGGATGTGAGAGTTGGACTGTGAAGAAAGCTGAGTGCTGAAGAATTGATGCTTTTGAACTGTGGTGTTGGAGAAGACTCTTGAGAGTCCCTTGGACTGCAAGAAGATCCAACCAGCCCATCCTAAAGGAGATCAGACCTGGGTGTTCATTGGAAGGACTGATGTTGAAGCTGAAACTCCAATATTTTGGCCACCTCATGCAAAGAGTTGACTCACTGGAAAAGACCCTAATGCTGGGAAGGATTGGGGGCAGGAGGAAAAGGGGATGACAGAGGATGAGATGGCTGGATGGCATCACTGACTCAATGGACATGAGTTTGAGTAAACTCTGGGAGTTGGTGATAGACAGGGAGGCCTGGCGTGCTATGATTCATGAGGTCACAAAGAGTCGGACACAACTGAGTGACTGAACTGAGCTGAACTGAAAGATTTTAACAATCTGTCCCAAAGAACATAGCTGATGAGGGCCAGGGATGGGATTTAAACCCGAATATGTCTATTCCCTGCTGCCCAGCTCTGAACAAGTCCAGCCAGAGGGGTAATGAGAAGCCAGGACAGCCATCTCTGGCCGCGTGGTTTCAAGGACCACAGCAGCTGGGCACTGACTGTAGCTAGTGGTGAGAATGGCTCTTCTGGACATGAATTCAAATAAATAACACAAATCAGACCTGTGACATGTACACGCTGTTCATGTACCATCTCCCCATCGTCACCAAAGTGAAGTGGAAAGGCTCTTCCTAATTCTCCCACCGATTCAACCTCCAGGGAGAGACCTGACCATTATTTTCCTTTCAAGAAGGCTCTCAAAGCAGGACCCAAACGAAATAAACTGCTGTAGGTTCGTACTGATGGAGTTCAAACCAGAGCGGCCTCCTCCCGTCGTCACAGGGATTTGGGCGGCTGTGATGCGTTTGCCCCTTTCCTGCCAGGCACCCACTGGCCTGTGAGGGAAACTAATTCTTGATGCCACCTTCTTGCCCTCTTTGCGGAATGGCCACTGCCCTCTGATGATCCTGTTTTTCCACGCAGTGGTCAGCTTGGCCACTCCCAAGCTTTCCAGACCATGGGAGGCTCAGTGGAGTCGCCTGGGGTGGAAGGGGAAAGCGTAGCAGAAGCCCCAAGTTCAGAGTCAGGCTCAGCCCCCTGTGTCATCGCAGATGTCAGCAGGGCCCCTGACACATATGGAAAATAAATTCTTCCAGAATTAAAAACAGCTGAGAATAGGTCTAAGGAGCCTTTAAGCGCCCTTGGGGACAATTCTTCCCCAAGTTACTCATTTTGATCCACGGAGATGGGGTGAGCCAGGATTCGCAAGGGTGGAAGACAGTTTCTCAGTAATTTTAAGGCGGAGAAATGTAAATGACCACATTTTTCTCAAAGCAAGGTTAGAACTAGGGCAGGATCGAACTTGTCCAAGCATTCTGCCCTGTAACTGCTTTTGAGATGTAAGGAGACCATCTTAGGTTGTGGAGAATGGATGCTGGGGGCAAAGGGAGGCACGTGCATGCTTCAGGGGAGGACCCCTCCCTGCACTCTTGGGGCTCTCGGAGATCAGTGGTCAGAGGTCCCATCTATATCCACACAAAGGTAGGGGACCAGGATCCGAATGCTCCTGGGTTCATGAGAAGGTCTGTCTCAATGATCGATCCAGACCAACAGAAAATCTGTTTAGTTAGCTAATTATAATTGTTCATCTGGATCGCATTCTAGGCTAAGACTGAGACCTTGACGGTGGCTCCACGGCTACCCCAGACCAGCTTATCTCCATGTTGATGAAAGATGGGTTTTTTTGTTTGTTTGTTTTACTGTGTAGCCAGTCTTGGTGGCTGGGATTTTACTGAAGACATGTAGGGTTCTGGAAAATTCTCAGATTGTACTACTAATGCCTAGGGAGCAGGTTAATCCAGGAAGGGAAGATGAAGGAAGGAGTTTGCCCAGAAGTAATTTCTAGGTGGCTCAGTGGTAGAGTCCGCCTGCGATGTAGGAGACACAGGAGACACAGGTTTGATCCCTGGGTCAGGAAGATCCCCTGGAGGAGCAAATGGCAACCTGCTCCAGTTTCTTGCCTGGGAAATCCTATGGACAGAGGAGCCTGGTGGGCTACACCCACGGGGTAGCAAAGAGTCGGATACAACTGAGCGCGCACACACACAAACCTATAAAGTGTGTGTGTGCCTGTGTGTGTGTCTATTTGTCTCTCTCTCGCTCTCAGCCAGGCTCCTCTGACTCCCAGTTTTGCTCAAGTTTACACAGTAAGTGCAAGAACCAGAACTCTGCTCTTCTTACCAGGAAAGCAACCCTGTAACAGAATCGTGTGTGCACAATCACGCTTTGTCCCAAATGCTCTAGAATGTTATCAAATCAGAGGATCAGTGGATGCCACAATTAATGAAAGAACACTTACGCTTATTCTCTTTCTGGACACAGAGGACCTGGGGTCAGTTTTCCACTTAGTGGGAGGTTAAAGCTGTCAATGTTTAAACTCCCCTAACAGAGTCTTAAACTTAAGCTAGCTGGCACCTTAGCAACTCGGGGCTTGTGCTGCCAATGTGGCTGCAGGACCAGATGCCCCAACAGCCATGCTGGGTTGGTCTGAAAGCCAGGCTGCACCCCCTACACCTCTGAGTGTACCCCTCATTATTCATCGACTCTAAATTTATGTATTTGTCTACTTTCTAAAATTTGTAATCCCCAAATCAATATTTGTGGTCATTGGCCCACAGGCGTAGAGCTGCAAAAAAAAAAAAAAAAAAAAAAAAAAGCCTGAGTCACCAGACTTGTACGTTCCCAGCTGAAGTCTAACAAGATGATGCTCTGCCGTCTTTTTAAAAAGTGATAATTTTATTTATTTATTAAGTTACTTTCAGCTGTGCTTGGGGTTTCTCTGGATGTAGGAAGCGGAAGCTACTGTCCAGTTGCATGGTGTTCAGGCTACTCTTTGCAGGGGCTTCTCTTGCTGTGGAACATGGGCTCTGAAGCACAGGCTCAGTAGCTGTAGCAGAGTGCCCAGGCTTGGTTTCTCCATGGCCTGTGGAACCTTCCTGGACCAGGGATCGAACCAGTGTCCCCTGCATCGGCAGGGAGATTCCTATCCACTGGACCACCAGGGAAGCCCAGTGCTCTGCCTTCTTGATTCTGTTCTGAAACAGATGAGCTGGGTATGGAGACGGGACAGGGGCTCCATGCCAGCAAAGAAGTCCAGCTCTGGGGCCAGTTGGATAGGACTTGAATTCCAACCCAGGCTGCCGTCAGTAGGGGGCCTCAGACAAGTCATCTCACACAACCGAACTTCTCTGGGTGGGTTTCTAACCCTGACAGCCACGCGATTCCTAAGACCCTCACCAACTGGGCTGGGACTCTCACTCCTTCTCCAGGAGATCTTCCCAACCCAGGAATTGAACTTGGATCTCCTGCATTGCAGGCGGATTCTTTACCATCTGAACCACCAGGGAAAACTCTAAATTACAAGAGAAGGACTAAAATAAAAAGACTTGATTTTGATGGGTGTGCCTAGGACATTGGGAAAATTTTTATTCTTAAGACATATCTAATTCTGCAGTGAATAATAGAAGCGATGCATATCGCTGCCTTCATATGCTCTCCTGGCTCCTTAGCAGTTGCTGCCCGAACATTCCAAAGAATTACCAGGAGTACCTGGGGCTCCAGACCTTGCTTGCTTTTCTTCCACCTGATCTACTTTGTCTCTTGTCCCATTTTTTTCAAAAACTCTGTTAGATGTCCTCATCTCCAATGACTTTTTATTTGGCCCCAGACCAATGAGCATGTAGGATCTTAGTTCCCCAAGTAGGGATTGAACCTGAGCCCCCTGCAGTGGAAGCACTGAGTGCTAACCACTGGACTGCCAGGGCAGGCCCCGAGTGGCTTAATGAGATGAATGGAAGTTATTGCTATGCTGTTTTTCCTGAATAACTCAGCAAAACAATTTGCTTCCTCATGAGACATTCATAAATGTCCTTGTGGAGACTGTGACCAGCTGGTGGGGTTGGGATTTTGAGATCTGGCAGGTTTTTTTCAGCAATGCTCAAACGCCACGTTGAGCACTTCTAATGTCTTCAAAGACAGGTTCTTCCTTTTGAGTTGCCCCCAGTCTGCTGCTGCTGCTGCTAAGTCCCTGCAGTCGTGTCCACCTGTGTGCGACCCCATAGACGGCAGACCACCAGGATCCCCCATCCCTGGGATTCTCCAGGCAACAACACTGGAGTGGGTTGCCATTGCCTTCTCCAATGCATGAAAGTGAAAAGTGACAGTGAAAAGTGAAAGTGAAAGTGAAAAGTGAAAGTGGAGTTGCTCAATCGTGTCCGACTCAGTCTAGTGGGGAATAAAACGCTGTAATGGCAAGAATTCTCCCTCCTGTCAAGCAAGAGCTAGTCCACCAGGCTGAGCTATGAGCCACACGGCCTCTGAGTGGCAGCACCACATTTTGCCAAAGTCAGAGTCACGCTGGAGTCAGGCAAAGTGTTCTCTGAATTTCCAGTTCACTTGAGTCTCAGGTGAGACTCTCCAAGTGACCGTGTGCAGATAAGACCAGCAGAACAATGCATTTTAGTGGATTCTCTGCGTTTACAATCTGTAAACAAATGGCTATGTTCCAGCGGCCTTTTATTCATGGACACTGAAATTTGAATTTCACATGCCATGAAATATTTTTTCTTTCTTCAAATTTTCTTTCAGCCATTCAAAACTGCACACAGTGGAGAAGGACATGGCAACCCACTCCAGTATTCTTGCCTGGAGAATCCCTTGGACAGAGGAGCCTGGTGGGCTAAGTCCACAAGATCCCAAAGAGTCGAACACGACTAAAGTGACTTAGCATGCACGCATGGTGTGGAAGAACTAAGTTCTCATCTACCATGGAAGAAAGTCAATATACAATGTCTAAAACTAGTAAATCAAGATATAGCATTAAAGGATATTTTTAAAAATGCACACAAACCGTAGAAAACATATGGCAGGGACTTCTCTGGCAGTCCAGTGGTTAAGACTCTGTGCTTTCAAAAATGAAGACTCTGCCCTTCTGCCTTTTCAATGTGGGTAGCACGGGTTCGATTCCTTGTTGGGGAATTAAGATTCCACATGCTATGCACCCCCCAAAAATGACAGGTGGATTGCCCCCCGCCCCACCACGATGCCCATTGTAGTTTTGCCCACCCCTGGTGTAGAGGGAAGAAGAAGGACCAGACTTAGTTTTATGATGCATGCCTATTATCAACCAGGTGCCAAAAACACTGTGATCAGTAGACAGAAATCACCTTCCATGGGCTGGCAGTGGGGCAAACAGACAGACTGGGGTGCCAGGTCCTAGCGGAACAGGAAGGGCTCCTAAATATACAATGTCAAAAATTAGTAAATCAAGATATAGCAGTAAAGGATATTTTAAAAAATGCACACAAACATGGGAGGCAGGGAAGGGTGCCACACAAGGGCCCAGTGGACGGGAGGATCTCATCAAGTAAACGTGTGGGAAGAGAATATTCCAGGTAGAGTCGAAACCTTGCTAGAGTCAGGCAAGTGGGCCTCAGTCTCCTCCTGTGGGTATAACGCCCACGCTCACCTCCCAGACCATCAGTGAGAAAGTGGAGCCGAGAGTGCCATAGAGGGACTTCCCTAGCAGTCCAGTTGTTAAGACTACACGCTTCCACCGTAGGGGGCCCGGGTTCGATCCTTGGCCAGGGAACTAAGATTCCGCATGCCACTTGGTGCAGCAAAAAAAAAAAAAAAAAAAAAGTGTGATAAAAAGTCAGTGACAGTTCATTTTCAAGGTGCTGCATTTGCGACTTGAGTGAGCCGGTCTGAATGATCTGCACGATTCCATCCAATCCTGCATTTCAATGAATTCTTGATTTTTATCTTCAGGTAGAGGGATACACTGCTGTTGAGAAATTCTGGGTGCCGTCAAGATTAGTATCAGTCAGTGCTAGCGGTGACCCACCTCATGACAAGTGAGACAGGCCCCAAACTGAAGAAATAAGTTGTCCCCTGAGCTTAAAGACGACATCAGTCATGGTGATGAGGTCTCCCTCTGGCAGGGGGTAAAAGGGCTGTAAGAAGGACCCACATTCAACATCCTCCTCCCCGCCCTCCCGGGAGAATACCCTGAGTTGGCAGCTGTGACAGGTGTGCAGGGTCTTAACTTGAGGTTGAGCTGGACCAAGGTGACACCATCAAGCAGTTCTTGCTCCATTGGCCCCAGTGCCTCATGTTCTTGGATCCACTCAGTCCCTTCATTGTAAAAGAAGAACTTCAAGCTTGGGGTTGACCCCTTGACCCTTAAGTGAGAGGCAGTATTTCTCTTCTTGCTCAAAATCAGAAATAGGAGTTGATTCTCCAACAGTCAGAGGATGAAGCTGCAGCTGAGTTTGTAATGATACAGAGTGACGAACGCAGGAGAGGTGGTGGGAAGCATGACGCTGAAGATGTTCGAGTTTGTCGTGGGATTTATGGCCATTTCTATAACTCTTTTGTTCCTGTATATCAACAATTTTCACCTGCCAAAATAACTGCTAGTGCGGAAAATCGCAAACTCTTCGGTGCTTGCAGAGGCCTGTGACATGGTTGTAGCAGGAAAGAAAATCTTGGGTGGAAATACACCAATGACGCCATTGAAAGACATAACTTGCCAACAATACCTGACCCAGAATCACTACATAATGAAACCTCTGTCCAAAGGAGAAGCTGAGTTCCCTTTGGCATATGTCATGGTCATCCACAAAGACCTGGATACATTCCAGAGGCTCTTCAGGGCTGTCTACATGCCTCAGAACGTCTACGGTGTTCACGTGGATGAGAAAGCAACAGCTGAATTTAAAGATGCAGTGGAGCAATTACTGAGCTGCTTCCCAAATGCCTTCCTTGCTTCCAAGATGGAGTCTATGGTCTACGCAGGAATTTCCAGGCTCCAGGCTGACCTGAACTGCCTGCAAGACCTCGTAGACTCAGAGGTCCTGTGGAAATACACCATCAACACCTGTGGGCAAGATTTCCCCTTGAAAACTAACAGGGAGATCATCCAGCATCTCAAAGGAATTAAAGGAAAAAACATCACCCCCAGGGTGCTGCCTCCTTCTCACATTATCAGAAGGACTAAATACAGGCACTTGGAGCAGAGATATAGTTTGTTTTCCTTCATGCTGTGGATTTGGATAAGAAAAATGCCTCCTCCCCATAATCTCACCATTTACTTCGGTTCCACCTACGTAGCGCTTACAAGAGAATTTGTTAATTTTGTTCTCTGAGTCCAGAGGGCTCTTGACTTACTTGAGTGGTCGAGGGACACGTACTCTCCTGATGAGCATTTCTGGGTGACACTGAACAGGATTCCAGGTATGTGGGACTTGATTCTACATAAAGTCTGGAAGCATTGTGCGTATATGTGCGTGTGTTTGTGTGCAAGTATTTTACACTTTGAAACTGTCCTTAATTGTATTACATATATTCACCTTTGGGCCTCCCTGGTGGCTCCGCGGTAAAGAATTCTCGCCTGCAATGCAGGAGATGCAGGTTCGATCCCTGGGTCGGGAAGATCCCCTGGAGGGGGGTATGGGAATCCACTCCAGTATTCTTGCCTGAAAAGTCTCATGGACAGAGGAGCTTGGTGGGCTACAGTACATAGGGTTGCAAAGAGCTGGACACTACTAAAGTGACTATGCACGCATGCATATTCACCTATGTTTCCAGCTTTATGGACACTCTATAAATTTTCGTGTGTCTGTTGCAAGGAATTCATATAAGGAAGTTAATCGTCTTACATATCAATAAATAGACAGTTTGTTTAGAGAAAGTGCCTATCAAATTTTGACATGGTCATATGTCTTTGATATGACAAGTGAAACTGGTTTTTTTTTTTTTAATCAATTATAGTATGTTGTTTGTGAAAATCTCTCAATCATGTCCAACTCTTTGCAACTCCATGGGCTGAACACTCCACAGAGTTCTCCAGGCCCGAACACTGGAGTGGGTAGCCTTTCCCTACTCCAGGGGATCTTCCCAACCTAGGGATCAAAACCAGGTCTCCCACATCGCAGGCAGATTCTTTACCAGCTGAGCCACAAGAGAAGCCCAAGAATACTGGAGTGGGTAGCCTATCCCTCTCCAGCAGATTTTCCCTACCCAGGAATCGAACCAGGGTCTGCTTCATTGCAGGCAGATTCTTCCAGTTATTTGCAATGTGGGTTATTCATAATGGTTTCATTTTATGTGAATTTGAATCACTCAAGTTTGAAAAGTTTGAGGTCTGAAAAATGTCAACAAAATTTCTATAAGAACAATGTGAAATAATTCAGCCTTTCCAAATCAATTTTTTTTAATTGACCAGAACTTTCCAGAATTCCAGACTGTCAGACAAGTGAACTGTAGACTACACTTAGGCCTGGCCACATGGCAGTCTCACTTTGGTGAATGGAAACCTGCCATCCTCTGTCAGCTCTGTGCTCCAGGCTTGCATGAGTCAAGAACTCACCCTTTGTGTAGAATCTGAAAACCCTGTACTAGTTATTGATGAGCAGAATACTAAAATAATTTTTTTCTTGGGACTTCCTTGGTGGTCCAGTGGTTGGGAATCTTCTTTCCAAAGTAGGGGATGCAGGTTCGATTCCTGATTGGGGAACTCAGATCCCACGTGCCAAGGGGTGACTAAGTGCACTTCCCGCAACCACTGAGCCAGTACGCTGTGACTAAGACCCAAGGCAGCCAAATGAATAAAATAATAATTTAAAAATTTTCTTATTATAAAATACAATCCTACTGTAGGAAATATGAGAAATAAAGAAAAGTCGGTATGTAAAAACTAAGAAAATTTTAAAAAGCAAAAGTTATACATTGCACAAGTTGAGAAATAATTGCTGTGCATATATATTAGGTAATTGCATTCTTTTTCATAGTATGGATGTACTAGAATTTGCTTAACAATTCCTCAGTTGTTGAGCGTGTGTTTCCAGTTTTTTCACTATGGAAAATGCTATTGCAATTAATGCTGGGAAGTGTCAAAACTAAGTCACACCTTTTCACATACAGCTTTGTCAGGTGTCAGCCTTTCTACCTCTGGAATGAATTCAGACCCAACTCTTTTAAAGGTCACTCCAGATCTGGGGCTATAGGCTTTCCCACCTGGGACTAAATTTGAGGTGAACTTTAAGCACAAAGAATCTGGAAAGAGGACTCCCTGGTGCTCTAGTGGCTAAGACCCCTCACTTCCTGGAGTTCTAGGGGTCTGGGTGCCAACCCTGATCTGGGAACTAGATCCCACATGCTGCAGCTAAGACCTAATGAAACCAAATACATACAATAAAATTTAAAATAAATATTAAAAAAAAAGAATCTGTGAAGAAAATTCGAAAGTTCTTTCTCTAGGAAAAGCAAACTTCTGCATGGGTAAATTGGACGGTAGTCTCAGGAAAGTTGTGGTTTAGTTGCTCAGTCATGTCTGACTCTTTGTAACCCCATGGACTGTAGCCTGCCAGGCTTCCCTGTCCGAGGGATTTCCCAGGCAAGAATACTGGAGCGGGTTGCCATTTCCTTCTTCAGGGGATCTTCCTGACCCAGGGATGGAACCCGAGTCTCCTGCATTGGCATGGGCCCTATTTTGAGTGTCCTAGTGGGAGATGCAGTTATATCAAGGACAGTTATCTCCCCCACAGCAACATCTTACAACATTTCCGGAATTGGAAGCATTAGATTCAAAGCTTCCAGGACTATGTAGGGGAGGGTAAGCCGGTGTTGGATAACAGTAACTTGAGACTCCAAGACTCCAGCTTATTTTAAGTCTCAATCTTTGCGACTCTGAAGGACAGGCCTTTGGGACTGGGACTGAGGCAAACAGAACGTTATGCTTCCACATTCCAGCTTCTGTTATTCTGCGTTTAAATAGCAGCGTAAACTCCAATAAGGGCCTCCATCATAAGAGAAGGAGAGGATTCGCACTAGGATGTTCCCAGGCAACTTTATCCTCCTGGGAATGGAGAGAGATAGAAAGGGGTCAATTTGCTAGAAAACTACTGAGGGAAGAGGTTTTCTGGAAACATCACCTCTTTTTTTTAAAACTGAAGTATAGTTGATTTACATGTTCTTTTAGTTTCTAGTATATGGCAAAGGGATTCACTTATATATATTCTTTTTCAGATTCTTTTCCATCGTAGGTTATTACAAGATACTTCCCAGGTGGCGCTAGTGGTAAAGAACTGGTCTGCCAATGCAGGATATGTAAGAGATGTGGGTTCAATCCCTGGGTAGGGAAGATCCCCTGGAGAATGAAATGGCAACCCACCCCAGTATTCTTGCTCGGAAATCCCATGGACAGAGGAGACTGGTGGGCTACAGCGGGCTCATAGGGCTGCAAAGAGTGGGACACGACTGAGCAACTTAGCAGGCAACCCTGAGCTGCTCTTCATCTGTCAGCTCTTGGCCTCAGCTTTGCATTATACCAATGATATTTAATGGGCTGTTTTGACAAGAACCAGCTTTGAGCTTCCCTGGTGGCCCACTGGTTAAGACTCCGAGCTTCCATTGCAGGGGATATGGGTTCCATCCCTGGCCAGGGAAGATCCTGCCTGCTGCCTGGCGCGGCCAAAGAGAAAAAGAAAAGAACCAGCTTTTTCTTTCATTTTCCTGCTATTCTATTTCCAGGTATTTTATGTCAAAAAATTCAACCTTCCCCACCTCCTCCCCTCACTCTTTTCTTCTCAATGGCTTTCCCTGGAAGTCTAAAATTCGCTCTGACATCTCTGGCCACTCTCCGGCTGGATGCTTTCTGTATGTTACTTCTGGAATCTTCCAGCTGCACCCGGACATTGATGTCAGAAAAAACCCAGACTCAGAGGCATGGGTGATCTGCCTGGGAGGAAGCCAACCTTGGAGGTCCCTGAGTGAGAGCAGGGGTTGTTTTCTCAAATTTACTCAGGAGGAAACAGGGAGGTGTGAGATCAAATGACTTTCTTAGACGCGCTGGGCTGTCAAGAGTGGCTTTGACTAAACTGGAGACCTTCCTTCATACGATCCGGGCTGTTTCTCAACACTCTTTCTCAACCACACATGGGGCTATTTTAAGTCCTGGTGCTTCAGACTATTTCCTGTGGCTAACAAAAAAACCAAACCCCCACAGAGATGAAGGTAAAGCAGAGTACAGAATTTAGTATAGTAAATGTATAGACAAACAGAGAAAGAGGAAGGAGAGAAAAGAGAAAGAAGACAGAGAAGAGAGTCTGGCCGAAGACAGAGCTGGAGAAAAAGACAAGATGTGATGTGCACATAAAACCAGTTTAACCCAAGCTGCTCTTTCTCTATGATCTCTGGGGACTCGGACAAAGTTTCCCCTTGGTATCCCTGGTTTCTCACTTGGGCACAGAGGTGCTGTCAAAATGAAATGAATACGTGAAAAGTGCTTTGGGTACTGGTGTGTGGAATAACCGCAGCTGTACAAACAGGGCCCTTCTCTCTGCTCCCTTTCTCCAGTCAGCTGTGGAGATTAAACTCTCAGTGCAGTTTTCCTAGGATGAAAATGAGTTTGTGGCTGGAGTGGGAATTTGTAAGACTGAACATTATGTAGAAATAAGCAAGTATGGGTTGAGTTCTAGGACTTCGTCATATACCCAACCATTTACTGAGTAGCCAAGCCACAAGTCTGCCCTGGCGGACAACTTCTCCAGAACTCTAACCTACTCAGTCGGTGCCTCCAACTTAGAATTTGGGGTATCAGTTTTGACCTGGGACTTGCCTGTGTGGTCCAGTGGTTGAGAGTCTGCCTGCCCACGTGGGGGACATGGGTTCAGTCCCCGGTCTGGGAAGATTCCACGTGCCGAGGCGACTAAACCCATGCACCACAACTATTGACCCAAGCCGTGCAACTACCGAAGCCCACCCACCTAAGTCTGTGCTCTGCAACAAGAGAAGTCAGGGGATGAGAAGCCCGTGGCCCACAACGAAACGTAGCCCCTGCTCGCCACAATTAGAGAAAGCCTGTGCACAGCAGCGAAGACCCAGTACAGCCACAAATTAATTAATTTAAAAAATAGTTTTTGACCTAATGTTCAAACTGAGGAAAAGGATCGCCGTTCTTTTTCATCACTTATTACCATCCCTTCTACGATCTTGTACAAATGGCAAGAGCATCCTGCCCAAAATTCGGAAGAATGGTGAGTGGTGTCATGCAAAAGGGCCTCAGGAAAACCAGCATCTCCCAAGTGACCACTAGGAGAGTAAACATCAGAGAGCACTGGGGTAGTGCAAAGAAAAAGAAAAAAGATCGCCACTAATAATGTCTAGCACTGTCAAAATCCTTCTGATTTTAAGGATTTGGGGGTAGGATTCCACTGCAGCCAAGTGCCAACTTGCAAACGTTCTTCACCTTGTAACTTTAAACTCAGGGAGTTGTAGGGGCTTCAAGGACTGGTGGTCCAGGGGCTAAGAATCCATCTTGCAATGCAGGGGACACAGGTTCAATCCCTGGCCAGGGATCTAAGATCCCACTTGCCACGGAGCAGTTAGGTAAGCCCAAGAGCTTCAACGGAAGATCCCGCATGATGCAATGAAGACCTGGCAGCCAAATAAATAAACAATGTTAAAAGAACAACAACAATCATAGCAAACTCGGGGAGTTGTAAATTCAGGGTAGAACAGGCAAATAATTAGGAATGCTTTTATGCATGAAATCTCCGGAGAAATGGAAAGAAATGAGGAGACAGCCAAAACAAGCAAGAGAGAGTTCATGTCATCATCCGCATGTACGAGGAGAAAAAGTTACACAAACTATTCGACTCATTTCAAAAGCATAATTAGACATAGGTGCCTCCATTTTTGACCCCTGAGGAGCCTTTCTGCACATGTGCAGTCAGGGAGATCTCCTTGACCTCCAGGATGAAGACTGTGGTCATCATCTTCTCACTCAAGCAGATTTCAGCTCCTCTCTGCTCCTGCCTTTATCTCTGCCATGAAGCACCAACTGGAGACAAGCTCCCGCTGCCCAGCCTGGGGTCCAGCTGTCTCCAGTCTCAGCCCCACTCATGGATGGGGGGGGCAGTGAACCCTTGATACGTTTTTCTCATTGTCTTCCTACGACTGACTTATGAAGAAGATAAAATGATTCTCATGTTTTACAGATAAGGGAACTCCTTTGGAAAGGTTTATTCATATATGGAATTTAAGAACTTCTCGCCTTCAGTTCTGTGGTTGTTTAGTCACTAAGTTGTGTCTGACTCTTTTGTGACCCCATGGGCTGTGGCCCAACAGGCTCCTTTCTCCATGGGATTCTCCAGGCAAGAATATGGAGCAGGTTACCATTTCCTCCTTCAGAGGGTCTTCCCAACCAAGAGATCAAATCCATGTCTCCTGTGTCTCCTGCATTGGCAGGCAAATTCTTTACCACTGAGCCACGTGGGAACCTGAGCTTAGATGAGATAAACTTGATATTCACTAACTTCAGCTTGCTGCTGCTGTCAAGTCGCTTTAGTCGTGTCTGACTCTGTGCGACCCCATAGATGGCAGCCAACAAGGCTCCCCCATCCCTGGGATTCTTCAGGCAAGAACACTGGAGTGTGTTGCCATTTCCTTCTCCAATGCATGAAAGTGAAAGTGAAGTTACTCAGTCGTGTCCGACTCTTCGTGACCCCATGGACTGCAGCCTACCAGGCTCCTCCGCCCATGGGATTTTTCAGGCAAGAGTACTGGAGTGGGGTGCCATTGCCTTCTCCGAACTTCAGCTTTATGCCTTATGCAATTTGGGGGTTATATTGGGCTGCTAGGCTTTTAGGGGTATTTTTTTCCATGTAAATGTATTTTTAAAAAAATATTTATTCATTTGCATGCATCGGGTCTTAGGTGCTTTAGGCCCTGTGCAATTTGGGGGTTATATTGGGCTGCTAGGCTTTTAGGGGTACTTATTCTCATGTAAATGCAATTTTAAAAAAAATATTTATTCATTCCCTGCATCGGGTCTTAGGGGCAACACTTGAGACCAGGCATAGAACCTATGTCCCCTGCATTGCGTGACAGATTCTTAACCACTGGGAAGTCCCTGTTTTGGGGTTTTTTTTTAAAATTAGCTTTTATTCATCTTAGAGTAGTATGTCAGGTGGTGAGGTTTGCTTGCTAATGTGCCTTTTTAAAGACCTTACCTCACAGCAGAGAAAATTAAGTGCTGGAAAGAATGGCTCAACAGCCAGTCATATGCCATGCTTTATGGCATAGCCAGCCAATATGGAGAGGGGGGCGTGTGTGGAAAAAGACAAGGTGAGGTCATTAATTTTTAAGTACTAAATATTTATTGACAGAATACCTCTCCAGGCAGTGTTCACATGCTCGGGACCGATGCTTGTAACTTGGCAGTCCTGTTTAAGCAAACAAACTCAGGCAGTTGAATGCAATGATTAACAGGAAGTCGGGGAGCTGACACAGTTGCCAACCTTCTGGCTGAGAGAGGAGGCCGGGGTTAAAGTCTGAGATCAGTGACTTGCAGAACGGCCCCTTCACCCCTCACTGATTTTCCTGTAGGGAAGGGTGGACACACTGGAGTCAGAACCTCCCTGGGGCAACTTGTTTTTTTGTGTGTGTATAAACAGGTTGCAAGATGAGACGGGGGAGGAGACAGAGCAAAGCAAATCCCTAAGAGTTCCTTCAGAAACGTGTTGGAGAAAGGTGGAAAAGCAGCACCGTGGGGAATGAAGAGGAAAGGAAGACGGAAAAAGGACAAGCAGCATCAGCTGGAAGGTCACGGAGCGGCCGGTCAGAGCTGCGTCCACCTGGAGGATGGTTATGGATTTCGGAGAAAATGTAAGTTAAGTCTGTCTACCCTCTGACCAGATGTCCCAAGAGACAGTCTACTCATTTCCTGGCTTTGAATGATGGGCTTTTGGAAGCGTTGTCTCTTCTGCGTGTCTCTGGTCTCAGCCCTGATTTTTGTGTTTGTTTGCAAAAACGAGTTAGGGGAGAATAAAAATTTCCTGGAAGCTTCCATATCCAATGCTTCACTATTATCAGAAGTCTGTCACCAGATTTTTAAGGGGAAGAGTTTTTGCCCTAAAAAGAATGCATTGAAGAGTACCTTCAGTGAAACCACCTGTCATGAGTACGTGGCTCGGAGTCATTACATAACAGAGACACTCTCTGAAGAAGAGGCTGGCTTCCCCTTGGCTTATGTGATGACCATCCACAAAGACTTCGGCACGTTTGAGAGACTCTTCAGGGCTATTTACATGCCCCAAAATGTCTACTGTGTTCACGTGGACGAAAAGGCAACAGATACATTTAAAGGCTCGGTGAAGGAGTTACTGAGCTGCTTCCCAAATGCTTTTCTGGCTTCCAAGATGGAGTCCGTGGTCTATGGTGGGATTTCCAGGCTCCAGGCTGACCTGAACTGCATCAAAGATCTTGTGGCCTCAGAGGTTCCGTGGAAATACATCCTCAACACCTGTGGGCAAGATTTCCCCCTGAAAACCAACAGGGAGATTATTCGGCATCTGAAGGGATTTAAAGGGAAAAATATCACCCCCGGGGTGCTGCCCCCAGCTCATGCAATTGGGCGGACTAAGTATGTCCACCACGAGCTGTTAAAGCAAAAAAATTCCTACGTGATTAAAACCACAAAATTGAAAACACTGCCTCCTCACAACATGACCGTTTACTTTGGCACTGCCTACGTGGCCCTCACAAGGGAATTCGCAAACTTCGTCCTTCACGACCCACTGGCGCTTGACTTAATGTCCTGGTCCAAGGACACGTACAGTCCTGATGAACATTTCTGGGTCACACTCAATAGGATTCCCGGTATGTATATCTCTTAACTTTTGTTATGAATAAACATCTCATGGCCAATACTGAATAAATCACTAAAAAATAAGTTTTTTAAAATTAACACCTTCGTAAAGATCGTTCTTCATGTGAGTTCAATCCCTGGGTCAGGAAGATCCCCTGGAGGAGGGCTTGGCAAGCCACTCCAGTATTCCTGCCTGGAGACTCCTGTGGACAGAGGATCCTGGTGGGCTACAGTCCATGGGGATGTTAAGACTCGACTGAAGTGACTTAGCACACATTCACAGTTTCAAAAGTTCATCAAAGTATCTTTATAGCAGCTCTGCTCACAGAGTGGGTGGTGTAATTCATCTTCATTTTGTGTTGTTCAGTAACTAGTGTCTGACTCTTCTGCAACCCACATATGGACTATAGCCGCCCGGGCTCCTCTGTCCATGGGATTTCCCAGGCAGTGGGTTACCATTTCCTTCTCCAAGGGATCTTCCCTACCCAAGGATTAAACCCACGTCCCCTGCATCTGCTGCTTTGGCAGGCGGATTCCTTCCCACTAAGATTCCTAAACCAATGTCTTTATTTTATAGACAAAGAAGCTTCAGCGTGGTGGCACGATGTGTTCAAATTACCCAGCTAGCAGGCAAACGCACTAATTGTACCAGGTCGCCTAATCCTGATGTTCTTTTAAGGTGATTTCCCAAATTTGTTGTTCGGTTGTTCCTAAATCAACTTCACCTTTCCTTGGTCCAAGTTCCAAATGCCTTAAATAATCTCCAATTGTTTACAGTGAACCAATTCCAGTTCTGCTAGTTCAATTGGAAATAAAAATTCAGATTCCTAGTTCAAAGGAAAACTAACTTGAATCAACATAAGGATTAGGGTCATGGCTTCTTGAGATTAGTGGTTCAGCCCTAGATACATATTAAAGCCTCCTGGAGCTTGTAAAAATACATTTCCTGACTTCCTGGGTGGATGTGAGCTTCAGTATTTGTTCAGCCTCCAGGAAATTCCCAGGCATAGTCAAGGCTGTGAACCACTGTGGATGCTTATTTTTGATGTTAGTACATAAAGCTTGCTAGACTTAGAACGCTTTTTAAATCGATGGTTTTCCCAGAGCAGGAATGAGTAATGTAGTGGTAAAAGAAATCAAGACAAGGGCCTAGTGTATAGCACAGGCAATGTCCTGTAATAACTTATATTGGAAAATGATCTGAAAAAGCTTTCCCAGTGGCTTGCTGCTAAGTCGCTTCAGTCGTGTCCGACTCCGTGTGACCCCAGAGACGGCAGCCCACCAGGCTCCCCCGTCCCTGGGATTCTCCAGGCAAGAACACTGGAGTGGGTTGCCATTTCCTTCTCCAGTGCATGAAAGGGAAAGGTGAAAGTGAAGTCGCTCAGCCGTGTCCGACTGTTAGCGACCCCATGGACTGCAGCCTACCAGGCTCCTCTGTCCATAGGATTTTCCAGGTAAGAGTGCTGGAGTGGGGTGCCATTGCCTTCTCCTCCTGGTGGCTTAGCAGTAAAGAATCTGCCTGTAGTACAGGAGACACAAGTTCAGTTCCTGGGTCGGGAAGATCCCCTGGAGGAGGGCTGGGCAATCCACTCCAGTATTCTTGCCTGGAGAATCCCATGGACAGAGGAGCCTGCTGGGCTACAGTCCATAGGGTTGCGTACATATATGCGCATGCCTGGTCAGTTGCTTCAGCTGTGTCTGGTTCTTTGCAACCCTATAGATTTGTATATCACTTTGCTCTATACTTGAAACTAGCACAACACTGTAAATCAACTATATTTGAATAACTTTTTTTCAATTAAGAAGACAATTAAATGACCTCTTTTGGCAGAGTTCACAGTCAAAAAAGAAATCAGGGCTCAAGAAAGTGAAGTGAAGGAACTTCCTTGGTGATCCAGTGGTTAAGAATCCACCTCCCAAAGCAGATCTGGTTCAATTCCTGGTTGGAGAACTAAGATCCCACATGCCTTGGGGCCACTAAGCCTGTGAGCCACAACTAAGACCCAACTAAGTCATGATGCAGCCAAAAATAATAAAATTTTAAAAAGAAACTGAACTGGAGGAGTCATGATATTTAGCTGTTCATGTGGAGTTGTAGTACTCAGAATAAGGGAAGTAAAAGCCCCACTTCTCTCTTATGTGTTGCTTGGACCAAATAACGATGTAGGCCATTTCCATGGATCTGGGATTAGAATAGTGAACAAACCCAAGGGATGTTTGGAAGCTGAGGCTGGAGAAATGGCGTCAAGGAAACTCATTTATCAAGTGTCGGACAGATGGCCTGTGAGTCTCTTTCACTCTGGAGCCCATGAGTCTAACTAATGATTCTAATCAATTTATTGAACAGAAATGCTGTGTCCCCAACATGAGTTATCTATTGGAACTAGAGTGTTACATCGCTGGTAAAGACCAGCAGTGACAGGTCAGCGAGACAAGGGGAAAACAAATGGACAGCTCCATGCCTTTCAAAACGTTTCAAGGAAGGAGCCTTTAGAATTGCTTCTGCGTTGCGTGTCCGGAGGATCCCTGTTAGAGGCCTCCACTGGGCCAGCCAACTCTTACAAGACCTGAGGCAGGCTTGAGAGTAGGGCTTGGTCGTGAGGAGGTGAGGGAACTAGAAATTTAAGTGGCTGCCAGAACATCTGGGTCATTTCTGTTTCAAGGATCCTTCTTTGCTGATTATGAGTTTGTTGGCTATAACCTGTTGGCAGGTTTCACTGGAGATGGGAGGAAAAAAGAACAACAAGAAATCAAATGGTTTTGGACATTTTAAGATTGTTCTAATTGACTGCAGTGATGGTGGGCTTGTTAGGATTCTCAAGTAATAGGACAAGGACTTCCCTGGTGGTCCCGTGGTTAAGAATTTGAGCTTCCATGGTGGGGGTGGGCACAGGTTCAATCCCTGGTTGGGGAAGTAAGATCCCACATGCCAAGTGGTGTGGCCAAAAAGTTAGAAAAAAATAAAGAAGAAGAAGAAGCAATAGGGCAGAAAAAAAGATCTCCTGGATGAAATGGCCTCATGGGGATGTTGAACACCATCTGAAAGGAATACAGTATGAGCCACATAGGTAACTTTCCATCTTTCGCGGCTGCATTATAGAAACAAAAATGAGTAGGTCAAGTGACTTTGAATCATGTATTTTATTGAATGCAATATAGCTCAAATACCAAAGGTGCCTGTGGCTGGTGGCTCCTGGGATGCACAGAGCAGGCAGCCAGGTGTCCTCCCCTCTTGGGGAAGAACAGTCAGACAGCAGTGGGGCCGTCCTAGTGACTCAGAGAAGCATCAGCATCTTCATCTCTGGTTCTGTGTCCTTACCTAAGAGTCTTACCTCTGCTTCAGGGCTTCTTCTTGCTCGTGAGCCCGGTGGGTTCTACTTTCAGCGTCTTCCCCTTGTGTCTCCAGCCAGATTCTGGGCCGCGCTGTTGATGGCAATTCCTCTCTGTCTCCTTCAGAGGTTTCTTCTCAGAGAGTCTCGTTGTGTGGGTCCTGAAGTCACTGTACAATGAGCATCCCTGTTCGCATCCCTGCCACTTCCTGGGCAGCAGGCGACCCCTCTGTAGAGGCGCTGCCTTTCATTGAGGCCCCCAACCATTCAGGTCAGGTGGGGCCAGTGAGGCAGGGTCATATGGTTTCAAACACAAGGCAAGCCGTGGTTTTAATACACAGTAAGACTATTCAGCAGTGGCCGGTCCTCTGGAAACCTCTCAGAAGTGAGGGTTCCTGCACGGCCTGCTCAGGCGAAGGGGCCCATGAGGATGGAAGTATTCCAGAAAGAGCATTCACAGGTGCCTTAAAAGATGCTGTCCAATGGACATCACCAGCTGTTGTGAAATGGGGGTTCCTGATCTTCCTCTGTCTTTACCCCGCTTCTCTCCCAACTCTGTCCTGCTCCTTCCATTCCTTAACCCAGGTCACACCAAGGTGGCAGCCTTTCAGTTCCCTGTCAGCCTCGGCCATGGCTGATTTCCAGTTAGGACAGAGATCCTTTTATGGGCCAGAGGTGCCAATTCACCACCTCCTGTTTGCTTCCAAGCTATAGATCATGTGCTCCTCCCGTCGGCATGGTTCTGCCCTGAGCAGGAACTTTCGGTAGGTTTGTTTCATTCATCACATGCTTTTGGGATTTAAAGATTTTGAAACTGACCAATGGTTTCAGCCTCACTTGCAACAAAGGAATATTTCTCATTTGATTCAGTGGGAGCTTATTTCAAATTCATATTAATGAATGAATGAATGAAAAAAGAGTCTTTTCTCATTCTGAAAAAACTCTCAGAGAAAAAGAAAAAGCTGAGAGCAGGTTTCACTGGAGATGGGAGGAAAAAAGAACAACAAGAAATCAAAAGGGGAAGGTATAGAGAAAAGAAGAAAATTGGAGATTGTGGGCTTGGAAGACAGATTCTATTTGCTTTTCATTTTTCCCTTGGAGAACCAGCCGATGGACCCGCCCTCCTGGTATTTTCTCCGTGTATGTGCCCCTGTGCCCTTGAAAGGGGAGGCTTGTTGAGTTTCTGCTGTAAAGTCCACACTGGCCTGACTCTATCCTTATTGCAGCCTGGCTAGTTGCTCTAGACTTTTTCTATGTACAGATGCTGTGCTGAGGTGCCAAGTGCTGAAACCTTGAGAGAAGCAGGAAGAATCAATCTAAATAAAGCTGGTTCTGGGAACTCACAGTTTCACAGCCCCCTCAGGGATTTGGCTGGGATCTTGCTATATCTAGAGGGAATTTATGCTTCTCAAACACATTATGCTCACAGAGCTTCCAGGATCACTGAGTGTATGGGCAGACTTGCTGGGGAAGGACAGTTGGGGGATAAGTTTTATTAATAGCTTGAACAATCTCTGTTTTCGTATCTGTTGAAATATAGACTTTTGTCATAGGAAAAGAAATCAGGAAGTCGGGATACAAGTTGTTTTTCAAGGAAATACCATCTTTCCTCAAAAAAAAAAAAATTAAAAATAGGACTACATACAATCCAGCAATCCCACCACTGGGTATTTATCCAAAGAAAACAAAAATACTAACTCAAAAACATGTATTAATATATACCCCTATCTTCATTCCTGCATTATTTATTATAGCCAAGATATGGAACCAACCTAAGTGCCCATCAATAGATGAATGGATAAAGAAGATGTGGTTTACACACACACACACAGAAATATTACTCAGCAACAAAGAAGAATGAAATCTTGTCATTTGTAATAACATGGGTAGACCTAGAGAGTATTACGCTGAATGAAAAGAGTCAGGCAGAGAAAGAAAGATACCAGAGGATTTCACTTATATGTGGAATCTAAAAAACAAAACAAAAAACCAGAAATGGAGTCGTCGATACACAGAACAAACAAATGGTTGGCAGAGGGAAGGGGGTTGGAGGTAGAAATAGGTGAAGGATACCAAAAAGTACAAACTGGGACTTCCCCCGTGGTCCAGTGGCTAAGATTCCACGCTCTCAATGCTACAGGCCCAGGTTAGAGCCCTGGCCAGGGGACTAGATCCCATGTGCCACAGGTAAGAGTTTGCACGATGATACTAAGACCTGGCATAGCCTAAAAATATAAACAAGTATTTTAAAAGAGAAAAAAGAGGTACAAACTTCCAGTTGCAAGATATATGAGTCACAGGTAGGAAAGGTACAAAGGTACAGGGTGGGGAACAGAGCCAATAATAGTGTAATGTCTTTGGGTGGTGACAGATGGTAACAGCCCATTGTGGAGATTATTCTGAAATGTGTAGATGTATTAATAGCAAATCACTGTGCTGTATGACAGGAACTACCACAGGTCAAGAATACATCACAAACAAACTCAAAGGAAAAGAGATCAAATTTATGGTTACCAGAGGGAAGGGATATTGGATGAAGGTAGTCAAAAGGTACAAACTTCCAGTTACATGATAAATAAGGATTTCAGCATATGTCATACTTAATGTAATTAACTCTGCTATACTGGAGTGGGTAGACTTTCCCTTCTCCAGGGGATCTTCCCAACCCAGGGATTGAACCCAGATCTCCCACATTGCAGGCAGATTCTTTACCAGCTGAGCCACAAAAGAAGCCCAAGAATACTGGAGTCGGTAGCCTATCCCTTCTCCAGGGGATCTTCCCAACCCAGGAACCGAACCAGGGTCTCGTGCATTGCAGGCAGATTCTTTACCAACTGAGCTCCCTGGGAAGCCTGTAGAGTCAGTGGTGGCTCCCAATTTGTTGGCAGGATTTAAAAGCAGACAGTCCTGGCTTTGCCACCTACAACCTGTGTCATTTGGGGCAAAATGTCTAATTTCTCTGATTTGTCATCAAAATATCTCCTTGTCAGACTGTAGGAAGGATTAGACAGCACACAAACTGTACCCGGGACGTTGTAGAAGCTTATTAACACTTCCAAGAGAGGGTGAACAAAAAAAAGAATGTCTTAGATGCTGCTTTTTGAAGTTTTAGTGTTACAATTCTAAAACTTCTATGTGTGACCAAAAAAAAAAAGTGTTTTTGAAGGTGCAGGGATTTTTTTTTTACTGGAAATCGGTCATGCAGCCCGCAGAGGTCACCGCTCAGCTGTTGCTTTTATTAGCAGGGTCACGTGAGTGGGGTCTGAAGTGGCTGCTTTCTCTTTCTTCTTATTAGGAAGTGGCATTCTGAGCCGAGTCCAGGGCCTGTGACTCTGCCAAGTTTCTATCACCCTAGCTCGGTCGGAAGACAGACAGTCTCCAGGCCCTGGCTCACACTGCCCCTGCGTTCTGAAACGCTCTTTTGTCGCTCCTTCTGGAATGTTCCCCCGATCTAGTTGAAATAGCCTCAGATCGCGTTGAAAGGTCACTTACTTCCTCAGGGAAGTTCCTCTGCTCCCCTCCCCTCCCACAGAAGCGGCCACCCCCACCCACCCACTTGACTGCTGTCCTAGGGTGACCCCCACAGCGTCTCACTGGTCCCCTCTCAACCCCGCCTCCCTGCCCCACCCCCACCTCCTGCACCCCAAAAGGGAGAGCATGAGCGGGATGACTGACACCAGCCCTTGGACTTCTGGCCTAACTTCCTCCTCCTGCTGGGCTCCAGCAGAATGTTGAGTAAGGAGCCATTGAATGGGAGACGATAGTGTAGACTTCTCCTTCTCTTAAATGGCATCTTTTCTCCAAGTGATGGAAATTCTCCTTCCATTTTGCAGAAAGTTCAGTCTGCTATTTTCAGTCTAATTCAGTTTTTACGTCCTGCCCCCAGCTCCACCTCCTTTTCCAAAAGGCAGACAGATATCCTTGCCACCTAGGCCAAATCCAGCAGAAAACTTGACTGCAGTAGGTCTGTGGGAGTCAGCCGTTACCTGAGACCGAGCTCACCTTGCATCAGCCTGTGTATCGTGGCAGTGATGGAAGCCGTTTTAGTTCAGGTCTTGGAAAATCGAAATCAACCATTAGGGGAATTTGCCAATTGTACCAACCCTGAGTGAGAGGCGCTCTGATTAAAACTATCCAAAAAATGTAGTTAAGTGCTTTACTTTGCTACCACTTGAATTCCTTGTAGAGTTGCTAAGCCCCAAGCCGACCTCTTTCCTCTCGGTCAGCTTTTCCCCTGAGGCCTCTCTTTGCCTGCAGAAATTCTGATTATCTTTGAGAGCTATACTGAGCTCTGTGTACTGAGCACCCACCACCCTCAGGTAGCGTTTGTCCTCGGTACTCTTTTTCTCCTGCTGGTATCCTTATCTTCTTAAGGGTTTATTGTTTCAGTATCTGTGGAGACACAGTGCAGAGTCCTGGAGGGTTAGAGTGACATTTCTGTCTTTATGAGCCTTGACCACACACTGCTGAGTGTCAAACTGAATATGATTCACCTATGTTGCTACTATAAAATAAATGTGGCATTAAAACAGGCAGGACAGGGGCAGGGCACCACCTCTAAAACAATGACAGAGGTGTTGAGAACAGAACATAAACAGGCTGGAACCCCAACTTGGTTAAGCCCAAGAAGGTGGAAGATTTGATTTCCACTGGACCGTGAGCTTCCTTGTAATACATTAGCTAGATGACACACCTACAGGCACCATGACAGTTCCAAGGTCAACCATACAAGTGTTCAGTTCAGTGCAGTCACTCAGTCGTGTCCGACTCCTTGCGACCCCATGAACCGCAGCATGCCAGGCCTCCCTGTCCAACACCAACTCCAAGAGTCTACCCACAGCCATGTCCATTGAGTTGGTGATGCCATCCAACCATCTCTGTAGTCCCCTTCTCTCACCTTCAGTCTTTCCCAGCATCAGGGTCTTTTCCAATGAGTCAACTCTTCACATCAGGTGGCCAAAGTATTGGAGTTTCAGCTTCAACATCAGTCCTTCCAGTGAACACCCAGAACTGATCTCCTTTAGGATAGACTGGTTGGATCTCCTGGCAGTCCAAGGGACTTCCAAGAGTCTTCTCCAACACCACAGTTCAAAAGCATCAATTCTTCGGTGCTCAGCTTTCTTTACAGTCCAACTCTCACATCCATACATGACCACTGGAAAAACCATAGTCTTGACTAAACGGACCTTTGCTGACAAAGTTATGTCTCTGCCTTTTAGTATGCTATCTAGGTTGGTCATAACTTTCCTGCCAAGGAGTAAGTGTCTTTTAATTTCATGGCTGCAATCACCATCTGCAGTGATTTTGGAGCCCAGAAAAATAAAGTCAGCCGCTATTTCCCCTGTTTCCCCATCTATTTGCCATGAAGTGATGAGACTGGATGCCATGATCTTAGTTTTCTGAATGTTGAGGTTTAAGCCAACTTTTCACTCTCCTCTTTCACTTTCATCAAGAGCCTCTTTAGTTCTTCACTTTCTGCCATAAGGGTGGTGTCATCTGCTTATCTGAGATTATTGATCTTTCTCCCAGCAATCTTGATTCCAGTTTGTGCTTCTTCCAGCCCAGCGTTTCTCATGATGTACTCTGCATATAAGTTAAATAAGCAGGGTGACAATATACAGCCTTGACATACTCCTTTTCCTGTTTGGAACCAGTCTGTTGTTCCATGTCCAGTTTCAACTGTTGCTTCCTGACCTGCATACAGGTTTCTCAAGAAGCAGGTCAGGTGGTCTGGTATTCCCATCTCTTTCAGAATTTTCCACAGTTTATTGTGACCAATTCCTGGAAATCTCTGCTCCAAATTTGTTAGCGTTTTCAGTTGCTAAGTCCTGTCCAACTCTCAGACCCCATGGACAGCAGCACACCAGGCTTCCCTGTCCATCACCAACTCCCAGAGCTTTCTCAAACTTATGTCCATTGAGTCAGTGATGCCATCCAACCGTCTCATCCTCTGTCATCCCCTTCTCCTCCTGCCTTCAGTCTTTCCCAGCATCAGGGTCTTTTCCAGTGAGTCAGCTCTTCTCATCAGGCCACAGTATTGGAGCTTCAACTTCAGCATTAATCCTTCCAATGAATATTCAGAATTGATTTCCTTTAGGATCGACTTATTTGATATCTTTGCTGTGCAAGAAACTCTTAAGACTCTTCTCTAGCACCACAGTTCGAAGGCACCAGTTCTTCAGCACTCAGCCCTCTTTATGGTACAGCTCTCACATCTGTACAGGACTACTGGGAAAACCATAGTTTTAACTATATGGACATTTGTTGGCAAAGTGGTGTCTGGTTTTGAATTCGCTGTCTAGGTTTGTCGTAGCTTTTCATCCAGGGAGCAAGTGTCTTTTGATTTCAGGCTGCAGTCACTGTCTGCAGTGATTTTGGAGCCCAAGAAAATAAAGTCTCTCACTGTTTCCATTTTTTTCTCCATCCATCTGCCATGAAATGATGGGACTGGATACCATGATTTTTGTTTTTTACATGTTGAGTTTTAAGCCAGCTTTTTCACTCTTCTCTTTCACCTTCATCAAGAGGTTCTTTAGTTCCTCTTCGCTTTCTGCCATTAGGGTGGTGTCATCTGCATACCTGAGTTTATTGATATTTCTCCCTGCAATCTTGATTCCAGCTTATGATCCATCCAGGCTGGCATTTCGCCTATGAAATTACCCCGCCCATAAAAACTAACAACCCTGTTCCCTGGGGCCTCTTGCCTTCTGAGATGGCCCACACTTTATCTATGGAATGTGTATCTCCCTCAATAAATGTGTTCTTTCACTCTGGCTGGCTCTTGAAGTCCTTCCCGTGAGGAACCAGGGACCTTCACATGGCAGCCCTCTCCAGGGACTCGCCTGAGACCTGGGGTGTGACCATCCTCTTGCACCCCATGTTTTACCTGCAAAAGTATTGCTTTCATGCCAACCGGGTAGTCTTCTACGGTCCAAATCACTAACAGCTGACAGTCAGCCCAGGTTTAGTCACTGTAAAAGAAGGCAAGTAAACTCATCATATGAACATTTTCAATGTCAGGCGCTGGACAAACTGCCCTACTTCCTCTGAGTTTACAGCTTTATTGAGGTACAGTTTACACACCACAGAATTGAGATGTGTTATTAGAAATATAATAATTTATATACTGTAAAACTCACCTGTTTCAAGTACACAATTAAATGGTTTTTAGTATATATACAAGTGCACCACCATGACCCCAGCTGAATTTAGAGTATTTTTTATCACCTGCAGAAGAAACTTCATGCCCATTTACAATCCTTTGTTTTTTGTCTGAATAGATTCGCCTTTGTTGGACATTTTCAAGTCAAGCCACAGATATGCTTTTTCATGTCTGTCTCCTTCTATTAATGGAATGATTTTGAGGATTATCCAGGTTGTAGCATGAATCAGTACTTCTCTTCTTTATATAGATGACTTCTATTCTGTTATGGGGGTAGATCACGTTTTGTTTACTCATTCATCTGTTGATAAGCTTTCGAGTGGCTTCTACTTTGGGGCCATTATGAATAATGCTGCTATGAACATTCCTAGGCAAGTCTTTGTACAGGCACATGCTTTCATTTCTCCTGGATAGATTCTATATGTAAAATTACAGGTCCAGGGACTTCCCTGGAGGTCCATTGGTTAAGACTCTGCCCTTCCACCAAAGTGGGCACAGGTTCTACCCCCAGTTGGGGAACTAAATCTTGCACGCCACACAGTGGGCCCCTAAAAATTTAAAAATTGCTAGTCCGTGTGGTAACTCTATGTTTAACATTTTGAGGAATTGTCAAGCTGGTTTCCAAAGCAGGTATACTATTTTGCATTTCCACCAGCAAAGTATGAGGGTTCCAATTTCTTCACATACTCACCAACACTCATTATTGCCTTTTTATTTTACCCATTCTAGTAGATGTGAAATGGTATCTCCTTTGGTTTGATTTGCATTTCCCTAATGAGCAATGATCTTGAACACCTTTTAATGTGCTTGTTGGCCTTTTGAATATTGACGGGAAGGACTGCTGCTGAAGCTTCAATACTCTGGCCACTTGATGCAAAGAGCCAACTCATTGGAAACGAACTTGATGCTGGGAAAGATTAAAGGCAAAAGAAGTGGGTGGCAGAGGATGAGACGGTTAGATAGCATCACCCACTCAATGGACATGAGTTTGAACAAACTCCGGGAGATTGTGAAAGACAATGATGCAGTCCATGGGGCTGCAAAGACTCAAACACGACTCACCGACTGAACAAGGAGCAATGATGGTGAAAATCTTCTCATGTGCTCATTGGCATTTGGTCTGTCTTCTTGGAAGAGGACTAAGTGCCTCTTGGACATTACTTCTTTGAATCTTGGCATTGTTTCAAGCTCTATTTTATAGATGAGGAAACAGGTATGGAGAGTTTTTGCTACTTTCTCAAAGACATCCAACTCATAAGTGCCAAAGACACTTGAATTTATTTTGAAGACTGGGCGGATTAAAAGATGAAACTGTCCAAAGTTGACTTAAGGATACCTTGCTAAAATGCCTGGCCAAAATGTCAATTCCGGTTTCTTCTTCCTGAACCCTTTGACTAAGCAATTAGTTAAGGTTCATTTAAAAAATAAAGTAACCCTTTTAATTCAGATACTGTATTAAGATTTGAGCCCTTTTCTTTGGTTTTACACAAACCACAATTCCTCCTCCTCTGAAGGATAAAATGGCTACAATCCCTTCCTGTTTAGCTAACCCATATTTGCTCCCTCTAGTCTATGACCTTTCCCTTCCAGCTCTTGAACTGTGAGATACAGGACTGCAGCTGAAGCCCGAGTTAGTGTTTGTGTAACTTTTACTTTCTGTTTCTTCTGTTTCACAAGATTTGCCCCTTGGCCTCAGTCTCCGTTAGTATGTGTGTGCATTGTTCTGTGCTGGCTATATTTGACCACCTAGAAACGCAGGAAGGGGTTGTTTAAATCCACACCACTTTGCTGCTCCCAATACTATTTCTTGTGTTACCGAGCTTGACAAATTATGGGCAGAGTCTGACAGAGTTTCACAAGCATTTGTTTTTACCTCCAAGGATTCATAAATGTGTCTCTCTAGTTTTATCCTTATTAGGAATGAAGTGAACTTCAAATTCCTATAATCTTTGCAATCCTAACTAAACTCCTTCTAGCCATGGTGAAAAATCATAACAATTTTTATGGAAGGTAAACCAGCCACCAGAGTAGAATTTTCCGTGCAAATCCTGAGCTGTGTGCAGCTGTTTGTGACTTTATAGGCCTTCCCTGGTGGCTCAGCTGGCAAAGAATCTGCCTGCAATGCAGGAGACCAGGGTTCGATTCCTGGGTTGGAAAGATCCCCTAGAGAAGGGAATGGCAACCCACTCCAGTATTCTTGCCTGGAGAATTTCATGGACAGAGGAGCCTTTACAGTCTTGAGCCCTAACAAGCCGCAAGGCTTCAATCTTGTGAATCAGGCAAAAGCCAGGTGTGGGGTGACTTTCTAGCTTCAAAGTCATAAAAGAGAAGGTTAAGATAGGAGGGGAAATGAAATTAAGGACAAGGCAGGATTGAGAATAAAATTAATTGTAATGATAAGCCTCTATTGACAAGACATGGAGCCTCAGAATAGAAACCCAGAATTGTTCTGGAGGGTCCCTGGGTGCCAGTGTAGCCGGGACTGGCTCCATCTTTTCCCAAAGTGTATGGAGGGTTTCTAGTCTTCCCTGGTGGCTTCGCAGTGAAGAATCCGCCTGCCATGCAGGAGATATGGGTTCGATCCCTGGTCTGAAAACATCCTCTGGAGAAGGAAATGGGAATCCACTCCAGTATTCTTGCCTGGGAGTCCCATGGACAGAGGAGCCTGGAAGGCTGCAGTCCACGGGGTCACAGAGTCGGACGTGACTTAGCAACTAGACGACAGTGGAGGGCTTTTGGTTTGTCCCCAGCCTGCTCCCTGTCGTGGCAGCCTCTTTCCTTGTCGTACCGTGTAGACACTGCTAAGCTTCCCAGCCGTGTCTGCGCAGGCTGACCTGCTGGGCACAGCTGCTGAGAGGCTACCTGCTGATCCTGGTAGTGTATGCCACACACAAGGCCCATGGAAGTTGGGGAGCCTTGTCTATTCACCTGTGGAGGAGAGAACTTTGTTTGGTTATTATTATTTTTTAACAAGTGCCAGACCAACGACTGCTTTCAGGAAATGCCCTGGCATGGAAACTGTTGAAAATTACTTCCTTGATCTAACACCCCGCATTAAAAACCAGATTTCAAAATCTCAGAGGAGCAAGGTTTCTGTTTGGTCAGAAAGGGTGGGGAAGGGCTGACTTTGGTCACAATAATCTCTAGCTAGAATTGTCGTCCTGTGCTGATTTCATAGACGGGGGCTATTTCCACAGCCTCGGTGGCTCCCACGCTGGCACTGTTTTGGAAGTTTTTGTTTGTTTGTTTTCTTGAATTTTGTTTGTTTGTTGTGTTGTTTTGGGCAACACCAAGCAGCTTGTGAGACATTAACTGCCTAACCAGGGATTGGCCACGAGAGAGCAGAATCCTAACTACTGGACCACCAGGGAAATCCCTGGCACTGCTTTGTTGGTGAAGGTGATACAAATGTGGCTAAAGAAGAAATTCTGTAGAACAAATGTTATCTCCAGGAGAGAGTAAAAGATTTAACGTTGATGCTTTGTTTGACTAAGTCATTTAAACCTCTCAGAAATCCTCTGAGGGAGGTCTGTATTATTCTTCGCAATTTTCAGGGGTCTTACAGGGTGGTTCGATGATTAGGGCTCTGCACTCCCACTGCAGAGGGCAGGGGTTTGATCCCTGGTCCAGGAACTAAGATCCGGCACGCTGCAACTAAAGACTGAAGACACTGCCTGCTGCAACTAAGATCCAGTGCAACCAAATAAGAAAGATTAAATAAGCAAAGCGTGATTAAAGAAAACCCCTGTTCCCCTTAAAAAGAAAGAAAAGAAAATACTACTCCTTGAATGTCTAGAAAATATTTGAAGATCTTAATGAGTTTTCAACCTCTTAAACGGATTCCAAAATTACTATACTTAAAATACTTAGAACACATGTAAGAATTAAAGATTTTAAAATTAAAAAAATAAAAAACTATAAAAAAAAAAAAAGAATAGTATAAAGAGCTCCCCTATACTCTTCACTTAACACTCCACAACCCATGACATTCTACCATACCTGCTTATTCTTTGCTTCCGGGCTCTCTCCTTTATACTTTTCTTCAGCTGTTTGCAAATCATCTCTCACCTAATCACTAACAACCAAGGCACTCTCCTGCAGAGTTTCCCGTCATAGTATAGCCAGCAAGTGCTGCTGTGTTACTCTTTAATCCACAGACCCTACTCCAGTAACACCAGTTGTATTAATAATGTCCTTCCTAAACTTAAAATCTGAGTAAGGATCTTGAGCTACACTTAGCGGTCACATCCCTTTTGTTGTTGTTGTTCAGTGGCTCAGTCATGTCCAGCGTTTTTCGACCCCATGGCCTGCAGCACGCCAGGCTTCCCTGTCCTTCACCATCTCCTGGAGCTTGCTCAGACTCATGTCCATGGAGTTAGTGATGCCATCCAACCATCTCATCCTCTGTCATCCCCTTCTCCTCCCGCCTTCAATCTTTCCCAGCATTAGGGTCTTTTCAAATGTGTCAATTCTTTGCATCAGGTGGCCAAAGTATTGGAGCTTCAGCTTTAGCATCAGTCTTTCCAATGAATATTCAGGAGTGATTTCCTTTAGGATGGACTGGTTGGATATCCTGGCAGTCCAAGGGACTCTCAAGAGTCTTCTCCAACACCACAGTTCAAACGCATTAATTCTTTGGTGCTCAGCTTTCTTTATAGTCCAGCTCTCACATCCATACATGACCACTGGAAAAACCATAGCTTTGACTAGACGGACCTTTGTTGGCAAAGTAATGTCTCTGTTTTTCAATATGCTGCCTAGGTTGGTTATAACTTTTCTTCCAAGGAGCAAAGGTCTTTTAATTTCATGGCTGCAATCACCATCTGCAGTGATTTTGGACAAAAAAAAAAGTCTGTTACTGTTTCCACCATTTCCCCATCCATTTGCCATGAAGTGATGGGACTAATGCCATGATCTTAGTTTCCTGAATGTTGAGCTTTAAGCCAACTTTTTCACTCTCCTCTTTCACTTTCATCAGAGCCTCTTTAGTTCTTCTTCACTTTCTGCCGTAAGGGTGGTGTCATCTGCATATCTGAGGTTATTGATATTTCTCCCGGCAATCTTGATTCCAGCTTGTGCTTCATCCAGCTCAGCATTTCTCATGATGTACTCTGCATATAAGTTAAATAAGCAGGGTGACAATATACAGCCTTGACATACTCCTTTTCCTATTTGGAACCAGTCTGTTGTTCCATGTCCAGTTCTAACTGTTGCTTCCTGACCTGCATACAGATTTCTCAGGAGGCAGGTCAGGTGGTCTGGTATTCCCATCCTTTGAAGAATTTTCCACATAGGTATCTATGTACCACATAGGTACCTATGTACCTATCTATTTATATCTACCTATCTATGTACCTATCTATCTCTGTCTGCTTATTAAAAACCGTAGGGAATTTCCTAGTGGTTCAATGGTTAGGACTCACTGCTTTCACTGCCATGACCCAGGTTTGATCTCTGGTTGGGGAAGATCCCACAAGCCTCACAGCAAGGCCAGAAAAACAAACACAAATTCACATGACCTCCAATTCCAATCCAACAACAAAGGCTTCTGTATTCTCCATGTCTTTCCCCAGGAGTGAGGAACCAGGCCCCCATTAACCTCAGCGCATTCACTCATCTTCCCCCTCCCACGCTATGTAAGTGGTCTTTCCCATGATGCTTAGCTGAAATCCTGGCTCCAAGACGTGCTGGTCCCACCTCCACCAGCAGTGGCCTTGGCCTCTGGGAAGAGCAAAGGAAATTGCAATGGATTTTGATGCCTTTATAGACATATATGTATTGGAAGGCAGCTCAATATTTAAATATATAAATTCAGAGATCAGCTCTAATGCCCCCCAACTTCATGACCTTGGATATGTGTTGGACTTTTCTAAGTCTCATTCGCTCATTTGTGAAATGGGGATAATAATTGTGCCTACTTCACTGAGTTACTGTGAGTATTAAATGATAATCTACATGAAAATTGGTGACTTGTTCTCTGCAAAAAGAGAAGAGTTGGAGATGGTTCACAGGGCTTGGTCCCTGGAGAGTACCTTTAGGTGCCTGGTTAATTATTAGTTCAAGGCTGAGGCCTTGGAGACCTGGTTTGGCCCGGGACTAATTACTCCTCTGGATCAGGTTAATACCTGCAGAAATGTGACCACCTGAAGGGGGAGCAAGAGAGGCGGAATTTGGAAGTCAATTCTACAGGAAAGGAAAAGACTTGTCCAGATGGATTTCCCAGCAATAAGGAAGCTTGAAAGAAAAGATTTACAGTGCTTCAGACCCTGTGCTTCCCAGCACATACTGATAGACTGAATGCCAGAGAAAGAAAAGGAATGTTGGAGAAAGTCACGTGTCTTAGTAAAACTGAACACGGCTCTCCCTATCTCTCCTGGTTTTCTCTGAAGCACACCTGGGTGCTGACTCCTAGCCATCCCTGGGTCTGCCTGAACGGCATAGGATGGGACACCGACCAACAGCAGGAACTCAGGAGCAAAGCTGCTCACATTCAAGTCAAGGGTCAGCCACTTCTAGCCCAGTGACCCTGGGCTGGGAGGTCACCGGGAGACGAGTGACCTTCTGAGTTGAGACTCGGAGTTTCCTCACTGGGCAAGAGGGAGTGAGAGCCCCCTGATGCCCAGCTACCAGCTGTGTCATTCACACTCCCTGTTGTAACGTCCATTCTGCTTGTCAGCCCAGGTGTCCCCTCATCCTTGTCTAATCTAGACTGTTGTTGTTTAGCCCCCAAGTAGCGTCCAACTGTTTTACAACTCCGTGGACTGTAGCCTGCCAGGCTCCTCTGTCCATGGGATTGTCCAGGCAAGAATACTAGAGCAGGTTGCCGTTTTCTTCTCTGGGGGATCTTCCTGACCCAGGGATCAAACACGGGTCTCCTGCATTGGCAGGCAGATGCTTTACCACTGAGCCCTTTGTAAGCCCCTAATCTAGATTGCTGCCGCTGCTGCTTCGCTTCAGTCGTGTCCAACTCTGTGTGACCCCATAGACGGCAGCCCACCAGGCTCTCCCATCCCTGGGATTCTCCAGGCAAGAACACTGGAGTGGGTTGCCATTTCCTTCTCCAGATTACAAGTGCCTTAAAGCCTGACACTTTCGTGTGGATGAGCAACAGGGGGGGTTTGAATTCAGTTGTAACCTCCTGTTCTATTTCCTCTTGGCTCCTTTCCTGCTGGACATTGCTCACTGGTAGGAAGGCGACACCTTTGGGTCATGACTGAGGGTGGCTGGTGTCAGGAGCCAGAGTGGAAACAGCCTCGGTCTGTTTAGGGAAGAAGGGATGGAATGTGGTCTTGCAGAGAGTTTGACCAGAAGTGATAACCATAAATACAAGCTGTTTCAGAAAGACACCTGATTCCCCGCTCACCTGGGAGACTTCGCTGAAAGAGTGTTTCTGGGAGGAGGACTTTGACTCCTGTTTTTCTTTCATTCATTCATTCACTTCTGGTGAGACACTATATAACAAAGAAAAGCGTTCATATCGCTAGGGTTCAGCTTGACACCGTTCACAAAGTGGACACAGCCGCAGCCACACAGTCGGTGGAAGGACACAGAACATAGCCAGCATTCCGGTCACTACCATGATGTCTGGCAGCACAGACGCTTTTACCTGTTTTTGACTTTTATAGAAATGGAAATGTACAGCATGTACTTTTCCTGTCTGCCTTTTTTTTTCTTGCTCAATGGTATGTTTGTGAGATTCCCTTTTTGGTGGTTGCAGACAGTTTTATGATTCGTTCTCATTGCTGTGTAGAGAGAAGCAGGTATGTGAAGTTGGGGTGGGAGGGTGGAGGGTGATTTTGCCCCCCTGGAACATTTAGCTGTATCTGGAGACATTATTGGTTGTCAAAAGCTGGAGGGGGCACAAGGGGTAATAGGAGCATCTGGTGGGTGGAGACCGAGGATGTTGGTAAATACCCACTGGACAGCACCCCCCCCCCCCAACAAGGCCTATTCAGCCCACAATGCCAGTAGTGCCCTGGTGGAGAAACCCTGCTATGTAACAACTGTTGGTGGGCATTTGGGTCTGTTATGAATGTGGCTGCAGTGAATGTTGAGCTATGTGACCTTTTAATTGTTGCTTAGTCGTCAAGTCTTGTCCAACTCTTTTGCGACCCCATGGACTGTAGCCCACCAGGCTCCTCTGTCCATGGGATTTCCCAGGCAAGAATACTGAAGTGGGTGGTCATTTCCCTCTCCAGGACATCTTCCCAACCTGCGGATCAAACCCATGTCTCTAGCCTCTCCTGCATTGGCAGGCAGATTCTTTACCGCTGAGTCATGTGTCCTTTAAACACACACACAAATACCTGGGGATGGAACTGCTGGGTGAGGGACGGCTGCACTCAGCCTGAGTAGAAATCGCCAGCGTTCTGGAGCGATCCCAGTTCACGCTTCCTCCGGGAGTGCACAGGTGTTCTGGCTGCTCTCCATCTGCACCAATAGATGGTATTTTCTGACTTTTTTTCATTAAAAAAAAAAATGTGTGTCTCCTTCTCCTACACCCTCCTCCATTTCAGTTGATGGCAAACTGGATACTCGAAACATCATTGTTTGTCGGTAAATAACCCCAGTCTATACTTTGTGAAAGACTGGGATTAGGACAGGTGTCCACACTGTGTACAGTAAATTAGAGAATGAATTTGGGGCAGGATGACCTGCAACTAGGGTTTCTCTTATTTAAATAACACCAACTGTCTATTTTCTTTCATTCTTCCTAAAAGTACCAATTACCATAGTGAATTTACCATAGAAAATTTTATTCAAGGAATCAGGCTATCGACCATTTGAATTCACAGTTTTGGAGGGTTTTTTTGCTCTTTTGTGGGTTTTATTTTTAGCCGCACCTTAAGGCTGGTGGAATCTGAGTTCCTAGATCAAGGAACCAACTCAGGTCCTCAGCAGTGACAGCTCAGAGTCCTAACCACTGGACTGCCAAGGAATCCTTAGCATTCATTTTTATTCAATATTTCCAAAATATACAGTATTGATTATCCTGAAATAGTGATTTTTTTTGTTTTGTTTATGATATATTGCTTAATCTTTAAAAAAAATAGATCATGTGGGGTCACTGAGGAAAAAATAATCATAGAATTTGGCATCTGATCCTTTGGGTCTCAAACTTTAGTCTCAAGACCTATTAGAAATGCAAATAATTAAATTCCACCTGGAACTAACTGACTTCTTGGGGTAGGGGACCTGCAACCTACATTTTAACAACTTCTCCATGTATTGAGAGGTCGAACAGAAGGTTCCAAACTTCTGACCTAAACTACCCTTAACCTCAAGTCACAGGCACACTTAGTTTGGCTTTTGGAAACAAATGTTTTAGTAAAACAATGAGTCAGTTCTTCTTCCAAGGTTAAGCAATTAGTTTCCACAGGTAAATTCAGTAGTAAGTTTTATCCTAAAATGTTAACTTGTTGTTGTTGTTCAATAACTCAGTCATGTCCGACCTTTTGTGACCCCATGGACACACCAGGCTTCCCTGTCCTTCACTGTCTGCAGGAGTTTGCTCAAGCTCATGTCCACTGAGTCAGTGATGCCATCCAACCATCTCATTCTCTGTCGTCCCCTTCTCCTCCTGCTCTCAATCTTTCCCAGCATCAGGATCTTTTCTAATGGGTCAGCTCTTTGCATCAGGTGGCCAAAGTATTGAAATTTCAGTGTCAACATCAGTTCTTCCAATGAACATTTAGGGTTGATTTCCTTTAGGATCGACTGGTTTGATCTCCTTGCAACCCAAAGGACTCTCAAGAGTCTTCTCCAACACCACAATTTGAAAGCATCAATTCTTTGGTGTTTAGCCTTCTTTATGGTCCAGCTCTGACATCCGTACATGACTACTGGAAAACCCACAGCTTTGACTATACAGATATTTGTTGGCAAAGTGATGTCTCTGCTTTTTAATACACTGTCTAGGTTTGTCACAGCTTTCCTTGCAAGGAGCAAGCAAGTGTTTTTTAATCTCGTTAACTGGCTATGATTTATTTGGAATAATGGGGGTTTTTTTGCTTTTGTTTTTCATTTTCTAAGCCCCGCCCAGTTTCAGGCTCTTTATGGTACCAGTGGCTACATTTCTGCTACCAGAAGATTGCCTCCTTCCTGTGCAGGTTTTGACATTTGCCTATGGGGATTTGTATGGACTGTCTTTTGCAAATATTTGCTTAGCTCCTTTAGCATCCAGGAAGTGTTTCCTTGATTACCTTTGTGCCATCAAAATGAGATGCAGATCAGTTCAGCTCACACTACCATGCTAGGGTTTGGTAGGACCACCTTCTGTACCTGCCACCTAAGCCTTGAAAGTTCTCTGTGTTAATCTTCCTCCCTGCTTTGAGGCAAGAGTTTGAAATCATGCTTTGGGTTCTGTGATCTAGACAACAACCTCTGCTACTGCTAATTAGATGAACAGTATAGAAAGTAAAATGATTGGGTCCCCAGAGAAGGTGGATTTTCCCCAGTGAGCTCCCTCGGAGGGCTTTCGGTTCTGGGAGAAATTGTTGTTTTAAAGATGTGCTTGGATCCTTCTCTTTAACATCATGATGATCACAGATATGGACTTCCCCGGCGGTCCAGGGGCTAAGACTTTATGACTCCACTGCGTGGGGCACAGGTTTGATCCCTGGTCTGGGAACTAAGATCCCACATGCCTTGTGGCACAGTTAAAAAAAAAAAAAACAACTGCATAGATACATAGACAAACAAAAGGCTTCGTTTACAAAACATCTGGCCACTTAGAACAGAATTGCTTGACTGACTGTCCAAAGTGAAATGGACTGTCACTGTTCTCTGCTTTTTCATGAGATACTTAGTTCCAAGGGAAGAAAATTAATCCATATATTTTGTAATTAAGGAATGAATCCCTGAGTCACCTGACCTGCTTCAAGAGTAATGAAAACCACACACAAATGACCTGCTGAAGAACAGCCACCAGTGAGTCCAAGAAATGAGAGCATCTCACCTCACTTACCTAACCTTTTCTGCTGATATGACTTTGCACCTCCGTGCCACGCCAACAAACTTCACCAGACCCCGTCCTTTCCAGTGCCCTTGTGCTGATTTACCAGTATGAATTGAGTGTTTTTGTTCAAGCCTCCTTCCCCTCCATTTCTTTCCCGACTCCAGGATAATTTAATTGTGAATGGAAAAACAGGTCCCAGAACAATTATGAAAGTATAATGAAGTTTGCATTAGTCCATGCAATTAAACCAAGGAAAGATGCGTGAGGAATGTGACTAGAATTCAGTACTGATGTGGTATGTTTATAGCTAGGTCTTCGAACAGGCATGTGCTGGGGGGCGAAGAGAGAAAAAAAGCACTATTTGTACAGTAAAATGACACCTCCAAATAGCTAGAAATCGGCCTGAAAGGAAAAAAAAAAAAAAAAAAAAATCAGAAACGACTCTTCTAGCCTCTGCTATTTTGATATATAAATTAAAACAGTGGGAAAATGTGAGCTTCAACATGCCTTCTTCCAGAGCTAAAAATTGCACTTTCAAATGCCCAGATGATTTTGGACCTGTCTGACAAGCATCAAACACACTGCATGATGGAGCTGCTGGGTTGTGAGAGAAACGGGAGGTGAAAGCCCTTGCTCTCCTGCACTCACCTTTTAAACATGACTGGTTCTTTGAGGTCTCAGTTCACTGACTTAAAGGTTTTTCTCTGCTGCCCTGCCAAAGAAATTCTAGATTTACAGCTCTCCCTGGGAAATTTCTGCACATGCGTCTTTCTTGATTTGGTGTTCTTGCTCACTCTTGTAATCTCCCCGACTGGAATGCCTTCTCCTCGCTCTGTTTGAATCTCACCATTGGAAGCTCTTGCAGACCGTCCCAGCTCCAAGGGAATTGTTTGTTTCTCTTCTGAGTTCCTGTCACTTTTATCAGACACCTTCTTGTTTGGAACAATCCATGGTCTTTCCTGTTTTGTTGGTTGTCTTTCCAGCTGTATGCATTTTAAATCCTAGTAAAGATACACTTTCCTATAGGTCAGAGGCCATACCTCATACTTCCTGGATTCCATCACTGTTGCTTAGCGATTCACCTTACATCATACTAAATTGTACTTCATTTTAAAAGCTGGAAAGGGAGACTTCCCTGGCAGTCTAGTGGTTGAGACCCCACACTTCCAATGCAAGGACTGGCATTCAAGTCCTGGTCGGGGAACTAAGATACCACATGCCATGTGGCACAGCCAAAAATTGAAAGAATAAAAATGAAAAATAAATAAAACTAGTTTTAAAAATCTGGAAAGGACCATGGAGAACATCCTTTTTATTTATTTTTAAGTTATTATTATTTTAAAATATTGATTTGGCTACGCCAGGTCTTAGTTACGGCATAAGGGGTCCAGTCACCTGATAGGGGATTGGCCCTGCACTGGGAGAACAGAGTTTTAGCTCTAGGTCATCAGGGAAGTTCCAAGAACATCATTTTTAAAGAAGAAGCCAGTGGGAGCCTAAGATCACATAATCAGTTAAAAGTAGAAAATTCACCAGTACCTGGGTTTCCTTATGTTGGCACCATTCCCTGTTAGTAATTGTAGGGGTTAATGGGTAACCTTTGCTTGAAACGCAAGAGAAAGTACATCTTGCATGGTTCTCTCCCCCCGTCCTCCGCCGAAGTGATTAAAAGTTGTGTTTTTTTAATGTTATTTAAAAATGTTATTTGATCTATCTGGTCGGTCAACATGGTCAGAGCTTTTGCTTGCCAGAGAAAAAGACACCCATGTTCTGTTCCCAATTCTAATTAAAAGAACATTTACCCATGAGCACCTTGGAATTGTGGGGAATGTTGACTCCATTCATTCATTCACTCATTCATTCATTCAACACGTTCAGCACATACAAATAAATCACCTAGGTAAGGTAACATACATATTTCTCATCACCAGGTGGAACAATAGGAAAATAATAATAGAAAGTAGACTCTACTCATTCACTGACTATTAATTCCTTATGGACCTAGGGACTTTAAATCTCTCCCTTATCTTTATTCCTTTATTTAAGAAAAACTCAAACAATACAGTATCTGATGTCCTGTGAATATCTGCAGGACTAAAGCCTCAACTGTAAGAGCCTCCTACATTTCCTTCTACTTCTAGGAAATGTAGTTAACTGAGGCATCACTATCACCCTTGCCTCGTAGTTCAAGAGGCTTTACTTTAGTTATGTGTAAATGGACTCAAGGGGCTTCCCTGGTGGCTCAGACGGTAAAGTGTCTGCCTGTAATGCAGGAGACCTGGGTTCTATCCCTGGGTCGGGAAGATCCCCTGGAGAAGGAAATGGCAACCCATTCCAGTACTCTTGCCTGGAAAATTCCATGGATGGAGGAGCCTGGTAGGCTACAGTCCATGAGGGTGCAAAGAGTTGTACATGACTGAGCAACTTCACTGGTTCAAATAGACGTGAATTTGAGCAAATTCCAGGAGATGATGAAGGACAGGGAAGCCTGATGTGCTGTAGTCCATGGGGTCACAAAGAGTCGAACATGACTTAGGGGCTGAATAACAGCAACTCTATAATGCTACTATTAGTACCAACGAGTGCCTTATGCATTTGTGGGCTGACTTTCCACCATGATTTATTTTGCTCTTGTTCTTCCTCCAGTTGGCACTTGTTGCCTGGGAGCTTCTCAACCCAACGTCTTAGGTGGTGCTCCTTGGGCAAAAAAGTGATGTCCAAGTTTTTCAGAACAATAATATGCAAGGTCTTTTATGACCTTTTATGACCAGCAGCCACCTCCCTAGGGGTGTGACTCAGCCTGGCAGGCAACAAACTCCAGGTGCTGCTCCCTCGACGCACCTTCTGTAGGTCTCCCAGCATCAGGCAAGTGCTACGTTGCCTCCTCGCACAGAAAGCCTAGGGGTGCTGAGGTTCTCCCCCTCAACTTTGATTGTTTCTTCATTTCACTGAGACTGGGAGTCTTCTATCATTTCACAAAAAGGATACCCTCTTCATTTTGGAGCTATGCTCCAGCTAGCTTTGAAATTGGAAAAATTCTTCTTTTTTAAAAATTGGAATATAGTTGACTGGGGGTTTCTCTGGTGGCTCAGATGGTTAAGAATCTGCCTGCAATGTGGGAGACACAGGAGACGTGGGTTCGATCTCTGGTTCGGGAAGATCCCCTGGAGAAGTAAATGGCAACCCACTCCAGTATTCTTGTCTGGAGAATCCCATGGATAAAGGAGCCTGGCAGGCTACAGTCCATGGAGTTGCAAAGAGCTGGACACAACTGAACGACTAATACACACACGTAGTTGACTTACAATGTTTCATGCGTACAGCAAAGTGATTCAGTTATTCCTAAACATGTATTATCTATTCTTTTTCAGATTCTTTTCCATTATATGTTATTACAAGATATTGAGTATAGTCCCTTGTGCTGCTGTGTTGTACAGTAGGTCCTTGTTGGTTATCTACATTTTCATGTGTATGTGTTAATCCCCGAACTCCTAATTTATCCCTCCACCCCCCTTTTCTCCTTTGATAACCATGTTTGTTTTCTTTGTGAGTATATTTCTGTGTTGTAAATAAGTTCATTTGTATTCTTTTTTTTTAAATTTCACCTGTAACTAACATCACTTATACAAAGATGATTTTCATCTTTCTCTGTGCAACATACTTCATTTAGTATGATCATCTGTGTGTCTCTGTGTGTGTGTGCCCGCGCGTGCTCAGTTGCTCAGTCATGTCCAACTCTTTGCAACCCCATGGACTGTAGACTGCTAGGCTTCTTTGTCCATGGAAAATTTCCAAGCAAGATTACTGAAGCAGGTTGCCATTTCCTACTGCAGGGGATCTTCCCAGCCCAGGGATCAAACACCCATTTCTTGTGTCTCCTGCAAGGATGATTCTTTACCGCTGTGCTGCCTGGGAAGCCCCCACGATCTTCTCCAGGTCCATGTATATTGCTGCAAGTGGCATTATTTCATTCTTTCATATGACTCAGAAATATTCCATTGTATATGCACCACATCTTCTTTACCCATTCCTTTGTCGATGGACATTTATGTTGCTTCTATTGTAAATAGTGCTGCAGTGAACATTACGGTGCATGTATCTTTTTTGGATATCTACCCAGGAGTGGAATCGCAAGACCATATGGTAACTCTGTTTTTAGTTCCTTAAGGAACCTGAGTACTATTCTCCATAGAGGCAGCACCAAGTTACATTCCCATCATCAGTGTAGGAGGGTTCCCGGAAAAACTCTTAAATGATGCAGAAAACAATAAAAGCTTCTGAATGGAAGAAAGAACAAGCTTTTAAGGTGGCCCTGGGGAGGGCAAACATGTCTAGCCTGATTAATTGTCTAGTTCGGGCATAATTGCTTCCAGAGTGAGCCAAAGGTGGGGTTGCTGGGCCTGCACGTGTGGATCCTGCCCTTGCCTGCAGTCACGGGCAGGGAGACAAGGCTGAGCTGTTCAGTCTCAGCAGCAAAGAAACAAACAAACAAAAAACCCCAAAATGCCTGGTGTCTGTGCTGGAAAAGCAGGTCTTATGGCCTCACAGGAAGGAAAGGGAAGAGTGGTCTTTTGCTGTTACAAGTGTTTTGTGTTTTTTTTTTTAAAGTTCTCCTGTAGGGAATTTTCAATACCCAAGAGCAGATAGGAAAGACAGCTATATTTTCAAAACTCAAACGGATTGAATACCAAAGAAGTATGCTGGAAGTTCCTAATTGGTTAATGTCTGTGTTTCTCAATAGAGTAATATTATTAACGTCTACCCTCTAAGCCTGTAGAAATCTGAATCCCTTTCTTGCTGGCTAGTTGAAAATAATAATGTAAACAGACTCTTGTGGCCTCATTAAGTCATGTGTCTGAACACTTTGTCAAACTGCAAATATTTAAAATATTTTAATATTCATTCTAAGCCAAAAAGGCTTTGCCAAACTAGATATTGAAATTACTCTCTGTTGTTTTGAAACAGAATAGATTATAGCCTGATATTTAAAGGTATTATTTGGAGGGAGGAGGGAAGCAGCTTGGGATTGAATTTTCCATTATCTTGAACTATGGGGACACCAAGAATTAGATTAATCTGCTCTGTCCAGCTAAAGGCTCCATCTACTTTTTCCACTTTGGATAAAAATCCAAAGGTGGGTGCCATGCAGAGTTTATTTGTGATAGATCTTAGAGGATGAGGAGAATTTAGTAAGGGAGGGAAAAAATAATGTATGAGCTGGAAGAATGAAAAATGTGAGCAATAAAAAGTAGAAGGAAAACCCGCCATGGTTCAGGAAGTGATGAGTCATTCAGTTGGAGTACAGAGTGACTTGAGTCATGGGGATTAACCTTGCTTTTCCTGCCTCTTCTGAAAGCAAAAAAATCAGCATATTGTGCTATTAATTTTATTAATAGCAGAGTAGAGACTTTTCAAAAGGGATCAGGGAAAGGGCATTAAAAGACATTTTTTTCTTCATCGGGTGGGGTGGGGGCTGTCTCCATGGTGCGTTACTGCTACAGAATGAAGGCTCAGAGAGTTACTTTCAGATCAAAGCTGAGGGGAAATGGGAGGGCAGGCAGTAGTTGCATGGGAAGTCATCGTAAAGAACATATGTTGATCTGTATGAAAAAAGAAATGGCCACCCAGTCCAGTATTCTTGCCTGGAAAATTCTATGGATGGAGGAGCCTGGCGCGCTACAGTCCATGGGGTCACAGTGTCAGACACGACTAAGCACACCTTTCACTTTCACTTTTCGTTGTAAAGGTACAAGGCAAAGAGGATGAGAGGCGGATGCTCTAAAACCCTGAACTCCCCAACAGTTTGGGGGATGGTTTTTAAGAAAAATTTTGGGATGAGGGCTGCAAGGCGTGTGACTTTGTTCTTACTGACTGGAAAGCTGAGCGCAGAAGAATTGATGCTTTTGAACTGTGGTGTTGGAGAAGACTCTTGAGAATCCCTAGGACTGCAGGGAGATCCAACCAGTCCATTCATTCTGAAGGAGATCAGTCCTGGGTGTTCATTGGAAGGACTGATGCTGAAGCTGAAGCTCCAGTTCTTTGGCCATCTGATGCGAAGAGCTGACTCACTGGAAAAGCCCCTGATGCTGGGAAAGATTGAAGGTGGGAGAAGGGGATGACAGAGGATGAGATGGTTGGATGGCATCACTGACTCGATGGACATGAGTGGCATCAATGGACATGAGTTTGAGCAAGCTCCGGGAGGTGGTAATGGACAGGGAGGCCTGGCATGCTGCAGTTCATGGACTGAGGTTCAGTTCAGTTCAGTTCAGTTCAGTCACTCAGTCGTGTCCGACTCTTTGCGACCCCATGAATCGCAGCACGCCAGGCCTCCCTGTCCATCGCCATCTCCCGGAGTTCACTCAGACTCACGTCCATCAAGTCCGTGATGCCATCCAGCCATCTCATCCTCTGTCGTCCCCTTCTCCTCCTGCCCCCAATCCCTCCCAGCATCAGAGTCTTTTCCAATGAGTCAACTCTTCACATGAGGTGGCCAAAGTACCGGAGCTTCAGCTTTAGCATCATTCCTTCCGAAGAACACCCAGGACTGATCTCCTTTAGAATGGACTGGTTGGATGTCCTTGCAGTCCAAGGGACTCTCAAGAGTCTTCTCCAACACCACAGTTCAAAAGCATCAATTTTTCAGCACTCAGCTTTCTTCACAGTCCAACTCTCACATCCATACATGACCACTGGAAAAACCATAGCCTTGACTAGACAGACCTTAGTTGGCAAAGTAATGTCTCTGCTTTTGAATATGCTATCTAGGTTGGTCATAACTTTCCTTCCAAGAAATAAACATCTTTTAATTTCATGGCTGCAATCACCATCTGCGGTGATTTTGGAGCCCCCCAAAATAAAGTCTGACACTGTTTCCACTGTTTCCCCATCTATTTTCCATGAAATGATGGGACCGGATGCCATGATCTTCGTTTTCTGAATGCTGAGCTTTAAGCCAACTTTTTCACTCTCTTCTTGCACTTTCATCAAGAGGCTCTTTAGTTCCTCTTTGAGTGGGACACAACTGAAGCCACTTCAGCTGCAGCAGCAGCAGTAGCACTTTCTGTCATAAGGGTGGCGTCATGTGCATATCCCCTGATTAGCAACTGTTTGAATCTGCCCTTTGGAGCCCGGGGAAGGTCAAGGAGGCTGAAGAAAGCCTATTTCCTACAAACAAGAAATAGGGGTCAAGGAGAGGCTTTGTACCAGGGAAGACCCCAGGGGGTCCCGCCCTGTCTCAGCCCTAGGATAAGCAGCACAGAGGGAGGAGAGGGACTGTGCCCTGATCTCAGAGTCACAGGACAGGTAACCTAAACTTTCAGATCCTCTAGGACAGGAACTCCTTTCAGCGCCCGATTTGGAAAAGAGCAGGGCGGGGCCCCCGCGGGACCGTCGAGCCGGTTGGATGAGGCTTTCTTTGGGACCTTGTCGCTGCATTCCCACCCAACCCACCCTGACGCGGCATATTTGAGAATGGAGGCTACCGGGGACACCCAGGATTGTGCTGGGAGGGTCCCTCGTCACGGGAAACAAGCGAGGGTGAGTGTCGCAGCCTGTGGGGTGACTAGCAGGAAATGGCACGCAAAGCGAATCATTTCGACTTTTGACTCTACTGTACACATTCCCCGAATGACCTCAGCAAGGGGGAGAGGGTCGGGGAGAGAAAAACCTTGCGAAATGGAAGAAAAGAGATCTGAAAAACTAAAGCCGCAGGCGGCGAGGGGAAAGGAATGACCAGAGTTGTAGTGAAACCGGCAGCTACGGCGAGCGGGGAAGCCGCTGGGAGGGGAAGAGGCTGGGCTTAAGCAACCTGCTGCGGGGTGTAGACAAAGGCGGCTTGGGAGGCAGAGGCCGGGGCGGGATCAGTCGCTACTATCAGCCTGGGGAGAGCGCCAGCAGCTGGACTCCCGCGTGGAAACCCGGGAAATTCACCAGCCTCCCCTTCAGGGCAGGAATGCCCGGAGTATGCACCAAGCTAAGAACCCAGAGGGAAAAAGTAAGTTTGGGAGAGGACATAACCGATTTTGACGGTCTTTGAACTCTTGACTCCTCTTGGAGGCATGCCTTCACCGATGCGTTCCCTCTTCATCGTTTCTGTCTCTTGTGTCATCGTTTTCATTGTGTTTTGTGTGTTCAACTTTGGGGGAGATCAAGGCTTCCAGAGGCTAAATAACTCAGACACTTGGATGCTGACTCAAGTTTGCACATCCCTTATCAAAGACAAAACACCGTTACTCTGGAGAAACAAACTAATGATGTATGAGAAGTCTTCCTGCGAGGCGTACCTGACCCAAAGCCACTACATCACGGCGCCTTTATCAAAGGAAGAAGCCGAGTTTCCTTTGGCATATATCATGGTCATCCATCACAACTTCGGCACCTTTGCGAGGCTCTTCAGGGCTATTTACATGCCTCAGAACGTCTACTGTGTTCATGTGGATGAGAAAGCGACAGTTGAATTTAAAGACTCAGTGGAGCAGTTACTGAGCTGCTTCCCAAATGCTTTTCTGGCTTCCAAGATGGAGCCGGTGGTCTATGGTGGGATTTCCAGGCTCCAGGCTGACCTGAACTGCATCAAAGATCTTGCAGCCTCGGAGGTTCCCTGGAAATACGCCCTCAACACCTGTGGGCAAGATTTTCCCCTGAAAACCAACAGGGAGATCGTTCAGTATCTGAAGGGATTTAAAGGGAAAAACATCACCCCCGGGGTGCTGCCCCCAGCTCATGCAATTGGGCGGACTAAGTATGTCCACCGGGAGCACCTGGGCAAAGAGCTTTCCTATGTGATAAGAACCACAGCCTTGAAGCCGCCTCCTCCCCACAATCTCACCATCTACTTTGGCTCTGCCTATGTGGCCCTGTCCAGAGAGTTTACCAACTTTGTTCTCCAGGACCCACGGGCCCTTGACTTGCTCCAGTGGTCCAAAGACACCTTCAGTCCGGATGAACATTTCTGGGTGACGCTCAATAGGATTCCAGGTATGTGGGATTCCCTATTTCATGTGAAGGCGACATTCTGTACTTGAAAGGGCTTTTCGAGAGCCTGCACCTTTTTGATCAGGAGATAAAAGCTGAAGTATGTAGTTTTCACCTGAATTCTTTCTAAACCCTGAAAGAATTGATGTTGTTTAGGGTGACAGTTCAGTAGTCTAGCCAAGCCAAGCATTGCTGGTATTGATCTGCAGTTGGTCGTTTTCTCTTGCATTTAGCATCTTATTAAAATCTTTACCTCAGTCAGGATGAATTGCGCCCCATCCCACCTGGTGTTCTTTCTTTTCCCCAAATTTGTCAGACTTGCTATAACCCCAGAGCCATTGGCTTGGCCACTCCCCTGCCCATTCCTAGACTCCCCCTTATCAGCCAGATGTCATCAACTCTGAGAAGCTGAACTGACCATCCCACTCTTTTTCTTCAGAGATTTTTATCATCTTCTGGAATTATTAAATCTATTTATTTGCATGGATTTGTTTTTGGCCTTCTTCGCATTAGCTCCATGAAGCAGGTCATTTTCTGTTTTGTTACGTGCTGTAACCTCTATGCAAAGAACATGGTAAATGCGCAATAAAAAAATGAATGAATGAATGAATGGCAGAGCATGAGGCTTTACTGTGGCACCACAGCTGTCTCCCTGAGACCCAGTGGGCAGAGAAATATTTGGACTCATGCATGTACCACATCATTTAAAAAATGTATTTATTTCTAACTTCAGATAAATAATGAGATTCCAGGAGAAGCTTTTTCCTTTCTCATCAAAGCAGTTCTACCTGTACTAACAGACCAAATCATTGATTTTTAAAACTATATAAAACATGATAGGATTTCTGCGGAAGGAAACAGCATGCTTTGGACTCACTGAAAAATACAAAATGGATCTCTGATGAACTCGACAGCATTATTATAGCTAGAGAAAAGCAATCATTGTTCTGGTTTTTGGGGGGCTGCCAAGTTGGAAACACTGGTAGGTGCTCTTAGACTGCAGGGCAAGGCCTGCTGGGCGATAAACATGCCAGCATTCTCTGGAAAATGCCGTGTTTGGTCTCTGAGTCCCAGGGTGACTGGCTGGGGAACAGGGCTTGCTCCCATCAGTGCACTCTGTGTCCTGACCTCCCTCTTCCAGGGCCTCCGCTTTTTCACCTTTTACGTGTTGTTTCCATCTTGAGTGTCTAAGTGGGGAACATTAGGTACTTAGAGGCTGGTTTTCATATTTAAATATTTATTCCCTTTGTGTTTTCACTATCCTCTTGAGATTTATAATGGTTTGATACTAGCCACGTGGTTTCAGAGATATCATACTGAGATGAAGGCAGTTGTAACTTCACAAAAGCCTAAATTGTTGTTTCTTAAAAAAAGGAAAAACATGGGTTTGGGTTAGTTTTAAATGTCTGTTTGCTTAGCAGAAGGATGGTTAGTCTTACCAATGTAAAATCAGCTTAAGAAAATCAGGGAAAAAATAATCTTTCACCGCCCTTTTCCTGCCCCCCTTTTTCCCCCTTAATTCCCTTCTCCTGTCCAGCCCTGGTGAAATGAAGGCAGGAGGCTGAGAATGATATACCTAGACAGGCTCAAGATACAAGACCATTTTTGCTGTAGGTTCGTGGGGTAGCTCCCTGCCTTCTGCCCTCTCTTGGTGACTGTATGGTAGTGGTGGTGGTTTAGCCACTAAGCTGTGTCTAACTCTTGTGTCTCCGTGGACTGTAGCCTGCCAGGCTCTTCCGTCCAAGGGATTTTCCACAAAAGTTGTCTCTTGGGACCTCCTATCTCCCCAGCTACAAAATAAAAGACCCAATAGGCAAGACCCTTTTTTTTTGTTCCTATATATGCCTTTTTTTTTTTTTTGCAGAGGACACAATACTCAGAACCATATAAACACATAGCGCAGGGAGCTGCTGAGAACTTGTAGAAAGGCCAAGGTACTGGTGAGTCTAGACTCCCTCAGTCTTGCTGCCCCGTAGCCTAGGCAAGTGCATGTCATCACCCCTGTGGGAAACTGGAGGCGAGAGCTTCACTATGAGGACGCTCAGTGATCTGATTCTTCAAGGGATGCCTTTCAGAATAATGCGCCTCTTCCCAGGGGCTTGCCGCCTTCCTCTCTTGCATTCCGGGTGGTATCCCGGTTCAGGGAGCAGGCAGGAGGATATCCTGGATATCCTGCCCGTAGGTGGGCCCTTCCCGAATCACAGGTGACAAAGAAAATAAGCCGTCACGTGCTCTGGCCCCAGTGCTGGACCTCCCCTTCTTCAGAGGCGATGCCAGTGCTCCACGCTCTCCAGTGGTTTTCCACTTGGGCATTCTCTGTGGTTTAGGATAGGGTGTGGGAACCTGGTTCTTAATTACCAGGCACCCTTTGACCATATCAGCTCTTCCCTTCTCTGTGTCATGTTTCAAGGGGAAAGGTCCTTCGATAAACAGCATACACATCCTTCTCCAAGTTCAGATGGTGCTTTTCTTGCCTCCCTCAAAGTTCCCTCCTCTCTGTGTCCTAAACATCCTAAAAGATCTTTTTTTTAGGTAGTTATTTATTTATCTCCTTGGCTGTGCCAGGTCTTGGGATCTTGGGATCTGGCGCCCCTTGGGATCTTTAGTTGTGGCTTGTGAACTCTTAGTTGTGGGAGGTTGGATCTAGTTCCCTGATCAGGGACGAACCTGGGCCCCCTGCATTGAAAGTGCAGAAGAGTCTCAGCCACTGGACTACCAGGGAAGCCCCGCTAAATATCCTAAATTAAAGTGTTTGTGTTAGAAAGACCCTGCATAGGCATATCGTGCTCCCTGAAACACCCACAAAAGGATTAAGACCATGAACATCACTAGGATCCTGTTCCTGAATGATATCAGAAGACTAAAGGAGAACAGTTTAAGATGAGTGATTCCGTGAAAGTATATTCATTGAGGCAGGACTGAGGCGCATATCCTCACTGCTTTTTTTTTTTTCTTTTCATGTTGTCTTTCTATTGAGACAATGAATTCCCTCTTGGTTTCCAACACTTAGGTTTTCTCTAACTGTGTAAGAATGAGAAACGGTGCTGGCCAGGCCAGAGAGAATCCCAGGGGGGCCCCGTCTCACATCCTTCTTTGGGGAAGGCCAGGAAGAGTGGCTCTCATTCCATCCTGTGTGGCTGTGTGCAGATGGGTTATCTGGATTTCTACCTTCTGACCACATTCTCAAAGGAAACCCTTCAGGAGCACGCATTTCTCTGACTCATGCTATAGAGCGCGGGGTTTAGGGTGAGCCTGAGGCTCTATCCTGTGCCCCCGGTATGAATTCTGGTTCGTGCTGATGTTTCCCAACTTCCCCAGTCTTTGTTATCTCTGCTGTATGTCACCTGAAGAAAAGCCCGTTTTCCCTAGTTTTTTTCTGGTTATTCCCTTAGCATTATCTTTGGTTTGTCTGCCCCAGGGTGGAGTGCCAGAGACCATTGAGATGCTTTAAGTCTTACTGTGGTTGTTGAGTATCTGCAGAAGCCACTGCTGGTCGAGTTTTTCACAGTCCCTTCCACAAGAAGCTCACCTGTCTTCTTGTCTCACCTTACAGCGGATCTAAGGAAAACCTAAAACTAGACTTCCCTAGCGGGCCAGTGGTTAAGACCCTGCCTTACGGTGCAGGGGCCGTGGGTTCGATTCCTGGTCTGGAAATGAAGATCCTCCACACCACAGCTAAGGAACCTACGTGCCGCAGCCAAAAGAAAAAAAAAAAAAAGGCTTAGAAGAGTTTGAGAAAAAAAGAAAAAGAAAAGGCAAAACTGCTCCGTGCTTTGGCTTCAGCTCCTTTCCCCCCACTCCCCGTTATTTTGGATTTTTGCTCATCATTCCTCTGACCTTTCTCATGCCATGAGGCTTTTCTTCCATAAGAATGTTTTCATTTGCCTTTTCCTCTTTCCATTTTGTATACTTTTTTTTTTGAGCCCTTTTGTCAAATAGATTACCTCAACCTCAGAAATGACCACATTTCCTCATTTTTCAGTCCTAAAAATAGCATGTTTCTTATTTAGATTTATTTTGCTTTTTTGACTTTGAGCTTTATTTATACGTGGACTTTCTTTGGGTGTGTGTTATGACTCTTTGAGGTGCATGAGACAGAAATGTAACTCAAAATTACTTAAACAAACACAGCAGGACTTACCAGATCATGTCAATAGAACTGGGGTGTCCAAGGAGGGCCTCCAAGTAAAGCTAGACCAAGGCTCGGAACAGTGTATTTGGGACTCGAATACACCAGAGTCCTCTCTCTGTAAGGTGACCAGTTGTCCCAGTGCACCCAAGTCTGAAGAAGCATCTTCAGAAGATCCCATGGGCCTTCCATGCTAAAGCCAGGAAAGTCCCAGTTTGGTCCGAAATGGTCACTCTGTCTCTGAGTTGACTTTTTAAAGTTTCTCCCTCCCCACATGGTGTCAGAGAGACTCAGAAGTAGCCCCAAGTGTTTGCTTCTCACAGCTGGCCCCCCTGGGAGAAAAGAAAGGTTTTTATTCCTGACACTCCCAGCAGCAGCTCGGGGAGTCATCAGAGTAGCCGTGTAGCATAGATGTTTAAAGCAGGACCCGGAAGCCAGACCAACTGCTCTGCCATTTACAAGGCATACTGTAACTGGACAGTTACCTAAATGTGGGAGCCTCAGTTCCCCCATCTGTAAAATGGAGGAAATGATATTTACATCAGATCTGTGAAGCTTCAATGACTTTAGCCAGTGCCCAGCACATATTTTGAGTGTTCATTTTTTTATTGTTGTTACTGTTATTATCATATTCTTCACCTATAATATAGATATTCATTCAATAAATTTATTTTATTGAAATATAGTGGGTTTGCAATGTTGTATTAGTTTCAGGTATATAGCAAAGTGATTCACTTATACATACATATATATATATATATCCCTTTTCAGATTATTTTCCCTTATAAGTTATTACAAAATATTGAGTATAGTTGCCTGTGCTATACAGAAGATCCTTGTTGATTATCTATCTTTTTAGATGTTTGTTTGTTTATTTGGCTGCCCCAGGCCTTAGTTGTGGCACATGGGATCTTTAGTTGTGGCATGCAGAATCTAGTTGCCTAACCAGAGATCAAACCCTGGCCCCCTGCATGGGTGTATGGAATCTTAGCCACTGGACCAGCAGAGGCGTCCTGATTATCTATTTTATATGTAGTAGTGTGTCTGTGGGCTTCCTTGGTGGCTCAGATGGGAAAGAATTTGCCTGCAATGCAGGAGATCCAGGTTCAATCCCTGGGTTGGGAAGATCCCCTGGAAAAGGGAATGGCAACAACCCACTCCAATATTCTTGCCTGGAGAATCCCATGGACAGAGGAGCCTGGCGGGCTACAGTCCCATGAGGTAGCAAAGAGTCGAACAAGACTGAGTGAAGACTGGAGGGGAGTGTGTCTATGTTAATTCCAAACTCATAGTTTATCCCTCCCCCCACCTTACTGAGTACTTGGACACTATGCTGAGTCTGAGATATAATAGTGAATAAGTATATTCTGGGCTTCCCTGGTGGCTCAGATGTTAAAGAATCTCTCTGCAATGCAGAAAACCTAGGTTCTATCCCTGGGTCAGGAAGATTCCCAGGAGGAGGGAATGACTACCCACTCCAGTGTTCTTGCCTGGAGAATCCCACGGACAGAGGAGCCTGGTGGGCTATAGGCCATGGGGTCATAAAAGACTCGGACACGACTGAGCGACTAGCGCCTTCACTTTCAATAATAGTGAGTAACAGATAAGGCCCCTCCTTTCATGGAATATTCTAGAAGTAGGGGACAGACAATAAAAAGCAGACTGATCAGATAATTAGAGACTCTAAGTGTGATGAAGGAAACAAGCAGGCCGACCCAGGAAGGGACCAACCTCTTGGCGAAAGCAGGCATGAACTGCAGCTCCGAAGTGAGGAGAGCCGTGGGAATGAGTAGGGGGTTCCCAGCAGAGGGATGAGGGGTTGCAGAGACCCCGTGGTGAGCAAGGGTTCCACGTGTGCAGGAGCCAGAAAAGTAGCCAGTGTGGCTGGGCCCGAAGGACCAAAGGTGAGAGCTGGACCTGGCTTGACGTGGGCGAGGCCCTAGTGTGAAGGTCACGGGGGAAACTTGACCTGGCAGCACCCATTCATAGGGTAACTGGCAGCGGAGGCAGGGGCTTGGGTCCTGCCAGGGACCGGGTGAACGGTCCATGAGTGGGGTCTGGCTGTCGGCTTCCTTTCCAAGTCCAGCGCCATCACTCCCTCTCTGCTCATCTCTCTCTGACGGTAGTCTAACTTCCTTTCCTAACAACTTCCCCTGATGCCGTTCTCAACCTGCTTTAATCCATCCCCGGTTTGATTAGAATCGGAATGACCTTGATAAAAGCACATAGGTCCTGTGACCATGTCTCTCTCCTTAGATGCTAGGCATGGATCCCCATTACCTAAGCATGACACTGCGGCCCTTCTGCTGGAAGGGGGCTCATTGCCATGTGGCTCCCTTGACCTTAGAAAGGCTTAGCCTCCCTGCCTTGCCTTTTGCCGGTCCCCTCCACCAGGAGGCTCTAGAAGGCTCTGCCTCCCTCTCCCTCCTCTGATCTTTTCTTCAAAGATTCAGCTTAGAGTCACATTCTCTAGAGAGCCTTTCCTGATTCTCGCTCCAATGGACTCCATCCCCCTGAATCCCATGTTCTGTCAATCTTGCGGTGCTGCAACTGTTCCAAGAGGCCCTGGGAGACTGACCTGCAAGGGAAGAACCGGCACCTGCCAATTTCCTTTTCCTTATTCCCTTTACAAGGACTGGCAAGCGAGCAATGGAGTCCCAGCTCCTCGGAGTCACTTAACTTTCACAAACTCAACTAGATTCTCTCTCTTTCTCTCTCTCTCTCTCACACACACACATGCACACACACAGTGTATGTATGTTTAAATGGTCATCCCTCCCCTGCCCACCATTCCACACAATGAGTCTGGGGTCCACAGGTGGATTCTGCTTATTCCCATGAGGGGGTCTTGGTTTTCGGGGCTCACCAACCTTAAAAAGACAGTGTGATCTCATGACTCGGCTCCTTAGCTAAAGCCAAGCTGTCCTTCTGGTGCTCGTAAGAAGTCACTCTCTGGACCCAGATTCAAGGGAGATTGTGCCGTGTTGGAATTATGGAGAGACTTTGTCATCTTAACGGGGCTCCTTTCCAGGGCCTTCCTCCAGAGGAATTCTGACTGCACGCTGTCTTCCCTGTACCTGTCGACTTTGAAATGCAGCCTATCTGTGGTATGAGTACCTTCTCTAAATGTTTGTTGAGTTTATTTATTCGCTAGGAATTGGCAAGGTCCGGGCCCAAATTCAGATCATCCTACTTCCAATTTAGGGTTCTGGCTCCAATCCTTAATGCATCGTGTAGAATTGCTCTTTTTGAAAAGTTGTTCTTACTCTGAAAAGGCAGACAGAGAGATAAAAGTGCCACAAAGAAATGATTGTCTGAAGCCAGCAGTCTTTGGACAATACTTTGTCACACAGAACTTTGAGTGATGGCTTCCACCTTAGGAAAAAGTTGCCATGTGTGTTAAAAAGCATTGCTTTTATAATCCCTCTTTGAAAATGTATTTAAGTGGATTCCATTCTTTTCATATTCTTGGTCACTGACTACTGAATTGAGACTTGGATAATAGTTGATTGAGAGCCACTGGTCTCAGTGAAATACAGAACTGGGGAGAGTTTAGTTCTCAGGAAACAACCCCCGAGAGTCTTTACCCAGTTTGCTGTTTGCTCTTGCTGTTCCGTCTCCCTTGGTGACCTCAGTGGCCTCCAAGCTCAGGCCCATTCTGTCCTGATGAATCATAAGTCTTCATTGTGTGCCCCAGGCCCTCTCTGCATTCTTCCCAGGCCTTTGGGTATCCATTCCCGAGGCGCCCACTGGCCCTTGCTCACACCTCCCCATTTTATTGCCTACTTCCCAGAGTCCCCTTCCCGAGAACCCCAGGCACTGCTGTCCTCCAAGTCAGCTGACATCTCCCCTCCCAGCCCGTCAGCCCTAGTCAGCGCGTCCCATGTGCTCTGCGTGTGTCAGTAAGCATCACCACTGCGGCTCCATCATGACCGCTCTAACTCCAGCCTGTGGGGCCAACCTCTCAAGATGATCTTCAGACCCATCGATATGATGCCTCTGGCCCACAAGTCTCCCTCTTCAAGTCATTCTAACACTCTTGAAATATTTTTCTTTGAAGAATAACTTCTCAATTCCAGAAGCCTCAGTGACATTCAACAACAGCTTTCTGAGTGATTCAATCCAATCATCTCAACATAGGACGTTGGATGTTGGATGTTTCCAAAGCCCTGTGGAACGCCACATCAATGTCACTGATTGATTAATTCCCAGGGCTGCCTTCCCTGAAAGGGACACTCCAGAAAAATCATGCTTTGTGTTTCTGCCTTTGCTATTTTCTTCCTCTTTCCTTGAGTCATTCTCTTCGATTTCTCCTGTTTCAATCATGGCCTGAATATGTCTACATTCAAGGCCTTGTCACGTGGGAAGTGTTTGATGATTTTTAGTCTCAATTTTGTAAACCCTTATTGTAACTCCTTAATGTCATTCTGTCATCTTCTTTGCACTATAATTGTGAATGTGGATATCGTATTGCCCTGACAACTACTATCTCTTTGGGGTCTTTTATATTTTTGGCAGCTCAACATAGGGAGCATCCAGTGGAATAAGAATAAATATTTACTGAATTGAATCAGATGGAAATAACGTTTTATATGCCCATCAGCGCTGCTGCCAACTCAGCTTCAAATCAACCACCCTCTCTGTCACCACACACACAACACACACACACACACACACACACACACACATACACACAGAGTCTAGATCCCTTTGCCAGATCTTACTGGGTCAGCTTCAGACCGCATCTTCTAGCAGCACATTCAGGTTTTCTGGGCATTTTCCTGAAGTCCTTCTTCCCCTGGTCAACAGCAACAGGCCTGTTCTCCCTCTCTCTGTTTTTCCAAAGCATCTGGTTCGATTTGGGAAGGCTGCTCGATGCCAAGTTCATCCTGGGGTCACCAGTTCAAGCCAGACTGTGCTCCAGTCCACAGTCCGCTATCTGTGAACTTAGCCAGTGGGCACCTCACTCTGCACCAAAGAAATACAAAGAGCAAACTAATAGCAGAAGACCCTGCTTTAAAGACCAGATCTGGGTTTGTACAGGGCTGTTGCTTTGGGCAACAGTGATGGTGATAACCCATCATCTGATGAAGAAAATGACTCTGCTAAGATTTTTAGGGATTTTTTTCCCCCCTGGATCTTAGAGTGAACAAATCTGCAGTCTTAGAAGGCAATATCCAAAGCAACAGTAATAGGGAATTTCATGTGTGGCATCGAGTAGTTAAAAACAAAAACCAAACCTACACACCAGCAGTTATATTATTTTTCTAACCAGTCATTTCTCCTTTTCTTTCATATGCATTACATTTATTTTCATCACTACATCATTATTGATTGTTTGACTTTAATCTGTTTAGATCAAGAATGATATGAAAGAATGCTGATTGAACTTAAGGTAAAGAAAGCAAACATTCTGAGCCTTTTTTTTTTTTTTTTTTGAGATGAACATGGATCATACCATTTAATGCAGACCCAAGGCCTTGCGTTTTTTGGAGGTAGGGATTACTTCCATTACAGATTCTTTTCATGTAGATCATAAAAATACATGCATTGTGATGACCCCAATTTAAAAATTACATGCTGCAGTCCATATTAACACTGAGAGCTCTTCATAGAGAAAAAGAAAATTAAATTTTCTTGGCCTAACTAACCAGTTCTTAATGTGGTTCTTCAATGCCTGTCTTTCATCCTCTGACCTGAACTGTATGTGACATTCTTTCTTGACCTGCTTTAGACAAAGCCATGAGTAGAAGGTTTTTTCCAGATGTTGTGCTAAGTCACTTCAGTTGTGTCCGAGTTTTTGTGACGCTATGGACTGCAGCCCGCCAGACTCCTCTGTCCATGGGATTTCCCCAGCAAGAATACTGGAGTAGAATTTCCTCCTCCAGGGGATCTTCCCAACCCAGGAATTGAACCTGTCTCCTGTGTCTCTGACACTGGCAGGCAGATTCTTTACCACTAGCGCCACCTGGGGACAGGCTCAAATAGTTGTGGCACATGGCCTTAGTTGCTCCTAGACAAGTGGAATCTTCCGGGACCCTGCATTGGCAGGCAGATTCTTAGCCACTGTACCTCCAGGGAAGTCCTAAGTGTATTCTTTCTGGTTCACTCTTATTATGCAATGGCACCCCACTCCAGTACTCTTGCCTGGAAAATCCCATGGACAGAGGAGCCTGGAAGGCTGCAGTCTGTGGGGTCCCTCAGAGTCCGACACGACTGAGCGACTTCACTTTCACTTTTCACTTTTATGCATTGGAGAAAGAAATGGCAACCCACTCCAGTGTTCTTGCCTGGAGAATCCCAGGGACGGGGGAGCCTGGTGGGCTGCCATCTCTGGGGTCGCACAGAGTCGGACACGACTGAAGCTACTGAGCAGCAGCAGCAGCAGCAGCTTATTATGCATCACTCTGTGCTCAAGCCACAGTGGCCTGAGGATATGTGTGGGAGGTCACATCGTTTTTCTGCACTGTAGTTTGCAAACTTTTGATGGTCTGCATGCGCCTCCCTCTCAGACCAATGATTTCAGCATTTCCTCTCCCTCCATCAGTTCAGTTCAGTCGCTCAGTTGTGTCCAACTCTGCGACCCCAGGGACTGCAGCACACCTGGCTTCCCTGCCCATCACCACCTCCTGGAGCTTGCTCAAACTCATGTCCATCGAGTCGGTGATGCCATCAAACTGTCTCATCCTCTGTCATTCCCTTCTCCTGCCTTCAATCTTTCCCAGCATCAGGGTCTTTTCCAATAAGTCGGCTCTTTGCCTCAGGTGGCCAGAGTATTGGAGCTTCAGCTTCAGCATCAGTCTTTCCAATGAATATTCAGGACTGATCTCCTTTGGGATAGACTAGTTTGATCTCCCTCCATACTGATCAGTTGTTGAACATTCCCTTTTTGATATATCATTCAGCAGTGAGGGCTTAGGACCAATGATATCTAGGATAGCAAAGACATTTTTGTTTGCCCAGGACTTTCTCACTTTTAGCACTAAAAAAAACAAAACAAAACCAAAACCCTTATCCTGGGAAATTCCTTCAGTTCAGTTCAGTTAAGTCGCTCAGTCGTGTCCGACTCTTTGCGACCCCATGAATCGCAGCATGCCAGGCCTCCCTGTCCATCACGAACTCCCGGAGTTCACTCAGACTCACGTCCATCGAGTCCGTGATGCCATGCAGCCATCTCATCCTCTGTTGTCCCCTTCTCCTCCTGCCCCCAATCCCTCCCAGCATCAGAGTCTTTTCTAATGAGTCAACTCTTCGCATGAGGTGGCCAAAGTACTGGAGTTTCAGCTTTCGCATCATTCCTTCGAAAGAACACCCAGGGCTGATCTCCTTCAGAATGGACTGGTTGGATCTCCTTGCAGTCCAAGGGACTCTCAAGAGTCTTCTCCAACACCGCAGTTCAAACGCATCAATTCTTCGGCGCTCAGCCTTCTTCACAGTCCAACTCTCACATCCATACATGACTACTGGAAAAACCATAGCCTTAGTCCTGGGCAAACTGGACAGTTGGTTATCCTAAGTACTGCCCTTACACATTCCGTCTCGTCTTTTCGATGCCCAAGATATCTTGGGACTGAGAATTAATGCCCTAGATAGTCATGTTCCGCTGATCATTTACTGGGTGGGGGCAGGGGGAAGAAAGATAACTGAAACTACTCCATTACATAGGTTACAATACATTTAAGACACACTGAAGGGTAGTAATCCAAACCACACCATCAGCCCTGAGAGCCTTAACCAGAGGAGACCAGGGCTGAGCCTACCCTACTTATAACAATTTTCCCTGTTTTTGAGGAGAAAAAAGCGAGTTCAAGGATATCCTTTAAAAGAAGGGATTGGTAAATAGAAAATTTGAATGGAAAACCATTTTAGGACTTCCCTGGTATCTCAGTAGTAAAGAATCCACCTGCCAATGCAGGAGACACGGGTTTGATCCCTGATCAGGGAAGATTCCACATGCCGCGGATCAACTAAGCCTTGTGCACCACGGCTACTGAGCCTTTGCTCTAGAACCCGGCAGCCACAGTTACTGAAGCCAGCACATCCCAGAGCCTGCGCTCTGCAGGCAGAGAAGCCAGCGCAGTGAGAAGCCTGCACACCATGACTAGAGATTAGACCCCGCGCGCCGCAACTAGAGAAAGCCTGAGCAGCAGTGAAGACCCGGCACAGCCAAAAACAAATAAATAAATAAAATTATATTTAAAAAAAGAAAACCACTTTAACCAGTGGGAGAACCAAGGGTGAGGATTTTCTTCTATTGAATTCAGACACAGGACATATCCTGGAGGCAAATTTTATCCAGCTTTCATTTCTAGGAAAGCAGAAGAAACATCTGCTTGTGGGGATTCCGCCAAGCCACTCTGGCCCGACAAGCAGTCTAAACTCAAGTAAGCGAAATGTCCTGTGGGAAAGAGGCTAGTTCGATAGTGGGTTCAATAAACTGAAAGTGAGGCAAGAATTTAATAGGGCTATTAAAGCTAGAAGTTGGAGGAAGCCACTGGCTACCCCTATTTTAAGACGGTTTTGTTTTCATTTATCCGAAAATGTTTAGAAGAAAAAGAGTGTCTTCAAGATACGGATTGTTGGTAGCAGCTGAATGATAAGATATTATCTCTTAGTAGAAATATCTCCTTGAGACTTCAACATTCAAAAATATGGAGGTGGAGGAGTTTGGTAGATGAGAAGGGTATCAGAAGTATGTCCAGATTTGAACAGAGGCAAAGTCTTCTCATGAATTTGCCGTCTTTTTTTTTCCCTCAGAGCAGACACTTAGAGAAAAGTTGCATAGAAAGACAAGTAGTCACCAATTCTGTCCCTTGAGATTTAGTGGAATCAAGCCAAAGATCAAATATGTGTGAGTTTGGTTTTTGCTTTTGTTTTTGTTTTGGCTTGGAAAACTGGAATTAAATCTAGGCAACTAACCACAAGAGGGAAAGAAATTGGCTGCCCCAAAGAGGCTGCCAGGGAAGTAGAAAAAAAATAATGTGATCTTAGAAGAATAAAGGTAAGCTGGAGTGATGTTATGTGGAACAGTATAGAAAAATACAGGAGCCTTCCAAGCCAGATTGACTTTCATAGACTTCCTATGATTCATTTTTGAATATTCAGCAACTAAGGTACAGTGATCCCAAGAAACTTTCTGAGGATCATATGGTAAACAGCTGAACCAGATTTAAACCCTGCTCCAAAGCCTTGGTCTTCACCAGCATGCTCTGTCACAACCTTTTACAGGGTGCACCAGCCCGCTGGGTCTCTAAATAGAGGCTGCAACTATACTTCGAGAGGCTGCAATTGGGGGACTTTCCTGGTGGTCCTGGGGCTAAGACTGTGAGCTTCCAATGCAAGGGGATGGGTTCAATCCCTGGTCAGGGAACTAGATCCTTCATGCCGTAACTAACACCCATTGCAGCCAAATAAATTTTAAAAAAAAGAGAGAGAGAGAGGCTGCAATTGGGAATAAAGAGCAGTTCCCTCACTGTGGGATGCAGAGAGGGCTGCAGAGGCTGGCTCTGCCTGTGATAACCACGGCTTTGATGGTGCCCACCTGTCCTCTGGGTTCTTTTAGGGCTTCCCAGGTGGTGCTAGAGAAGGCAATGGCAACCCACTCCAGTATTCTTGCCTGGAGAATCCCCATGGGCCTAGAAGCCTGGCGGGCTACAGTTCATGGAGTGGTAAAGTATTGAACATGACTGAGCAACTAAGCAAAGATGAAGAATGGCTCGTCAAGCCCCACAGCTCTTCCTCATGAGAGGTATCGGAAGGTGGATGGGCACTTCAGGCTCTGTGTGAAGCACATTTGGCAACAGAGAGAGAGATGCTATAAGATTTGTTGGGTACACCTTCTGTGCAAGGTATCACTCTAAGCTCTTTGTGTGTACTAAGCTATTAAGATCTCTTTGGAACGCTGTGAGGTCAGTGTTCCTAGTATCTCTGTTTTATAGAAGAAAGGAGACAGGCACATAGGCCCGTGTACTTTAACCCTGCTGGGGCGTGTTGGGCATTCAGGCAGGTACAAGGATGACCAACATTACCCTTTTTCCTCATTTTGCATTTCTTCATCTGGAAAGTAATTATAAAGACTGATATTACAAAATACAGGCCTGGAGGAACTTGATTATGATCTAGAAAAGAAATCAGCCAAGAACATACAACCTGGGGGCTAAATCTGACCTATTTTTATACTGACCACAAGCCAAGAATGATTTTACATTTTTAAAGGGTTGTGAAATAAAATTTAAAAACCTATTTTATGACTTGAAAATAATATGAAACGGAGATATCAGTGTCTGTGGATAAAGTTTTGGCTGGACACAGACACATACTGTGTGGCTGCTTTTAGAACACAGTCTAGGGCTGACTGGTTGCCTCAGAAGCCAAACAGCTCACAAGCCTAAAATGCTTACTATCTGGCCCTTCACAGAAAAAGTACTGACTTCTGCTATAGAAGCCTGTGACAGACAAGTTTTGGCAGAACTGTGAGTTTCCTGGGTAATTTAGAACCTGCCCTTTCGTGTGCAAAATGGTTAAACTAAAAAAAAAAAAAACCCACACCTAATTTGAATAAGCATATTTCAGAAATGCCTTTTTAAATAGACTATGCAAAATATATGTACAAGAATATATTAATGTCTTTATATTTCACTAAATGTTCATGCTCTGCTTGTTTTCAACCCCAAACTGCTAGGTTTGTTGGCCTGCACAGTTTTCAAGCCTTTTCATTAACTGATTTGATATTTTATTTATTTTTCAACATTTATTTGTTTATTTGGCTGCATTGGGTCTTCATTGTGGCCCGAGAGATCTTGGTTGCATCAAGCACATCTATATGGCACACGGACTCTCGGTGCTTCACGTAGGCTCAGTAGCCATGGTAGCTGTGGTACTCGGGCTTAGTTGCTCTGCAGCACGTGGGATCTTAGTTCCCCAACCAGGAATCAAACCCACATCCCCTGCATTGCAAGGCAGAGTCTTAACCACTGAACCACTAGGGAATTCCCTTATTTGATCATTTTAAATACTGTACAAATGCCAGTCATTCTTTTAATCGAATGATCTTGAAATGTTTGTGGAGTTTTTCTTTTTAAATTGAAATTCAGTTGATTTATAATATTGTGTTAATATCAAGTGTACAGCAATGTGACTCAGTTATATATGTGTCATATATATATTCATAATTTTATTTTTCAGGTTATTTTCCATTATAGGTTATTACAAGGCATTGAATATAGTTCTCTGTGCTACACAGTACATCCTTGCTGTTTATCTATTTTATATATAGCAGTGTGTACCTATTAATCCTAATTTATCTCTCTCCTTTTCCCTTTGGTAACCATAAGTTTGTTTGCTATGTCCAGGAGTCTTTCTGTTTTGTATACAGATTTACTGTATTAATTTTTAGATCCACATGTAAATGATATGTTTGTCTGCCTTACTTCACTTAGTATGATATTCTCCAAGTCTATTCATGGTACTGCAAATGGTAGTATTTCGCCCTTTTTATGGCTGAGTAATATTCCATTGTATTCCACGTCTTCCTAAACCAGTCATCTGTTGATGGCTATTTAGGTTGCTTTTGTTCCTTCACTATTGTTAAGCAGTGCTGCTGTGAACATTGGGGTGCATGTATCTTTTTCGTATTTGTCTTCATTTTTTCTGGATATATGCTCAGGAGTGGGGTTATTGGGTCATTTGGTACCTCTATTTGTAGTTTTTTATGGAAACTTTTGGAGTTTTTCTTGAACCTATTTCACTCTGAGTCTATCACCTATTGCTGACCAAAGGATGCCCAGTCTAACTGTTCTACATCCTCTTCTAATTTGTGACTTCTTACCTGTTTAGTTCTAAGAAAGTGTGTTAGGATTGTGTCTAAACTAAGAGTGAATAAACTAAGCCTCAAGAGAGATTCAAATACATGAGCTCTGATGCTTAAACCAAAAGTGAAAGATGGTATTGTGGGGGCTGATGCAATCTTCAGGGTGCTTGTATGTACATTCACTTGGGTCTTAAAAATTTGTTAATTACTTGATAACATTTAAAGAGTTTGGATTTTTTAATATAAAATTCAGATTTCTCCCTCCTGTTAAAACATTTGCAGAGCTGGCGGCATTGGCCCCATGACCCTACATGTTACTCACTGCTGGCTGTGAAGGTGGCTCTTGTTCAGTCTCGAAGTTGTTTCCAACCTTTTGCAATACCATGGACTGCAGCACGCCAGGCTTCCCTGTCCTTCAGTATCTCCTGGAGTTTGCTCAAATTCACATCCATTGAGTCAGTGACTATGCCATCCAATCATCTCGTCCTCTGCTGCCCCCTTCTCCTCTTGTCCTCAGTCTTACCCAGCATCAGGATCTTTTCCAATAAGTTTGCTCATCACATCAGGTGGCCAAAGTACTGGAGCATCAGCTTCAGCATCAGTCCTTCCAGTGAATATTCAGGACTGATTTCCTTTAGGGTTGATCTCCTTGCTGTCCAGGAGACTCTCAAGGATCTTGTCCAGAACAGTTCGAAAGCTGTAGGTGGGGCAAGAACTAACGACTCTTAACCACCATCCCCACCTTCTCTCAGCCTCCCGACACCACGGCCAAGTGTTAGCTGCCGCTCAGGAATTCCCTAGCCCTGTTTTTCTTGCCCTTCACCAGCTTTACCTACTTTTTTTTTTTTAACTTTTTTCACTTACCTGACTGTACACATTCAGGTGTATGAGTCCCGCCTATGATGTTTGATCTTTATTTTGGTTGCCAGGAGACCTTTTCTGGTTTACTTTCTGGGTTTCGATATGGTTGAAGTGTTTGAGGTTGTCAGAATGACACAGCTCAAGTCTTGGGTGGGAAGCAGAATGGTGTGACCTTGGTGGACAAGAGAGCACCCAACAAAAAACAAAAAAAACCATTGCCTTGATGCAGTAGCCAGTACTTGTGCTGAAAAAAAGCAGGAGAGCTATAAGGACTTGAGAACAGGTCAGGCCCAGGCTGTAATCCTGCCTGAGCAAGAAGGCATTCATGTTTTACCTCTGAGAGCCCAGCTGGGGTGGACACAAAGCTCAAATGAGGTTAACGGGAACTGAAGCTGTTGGGGGAAGCACGCTCACTGAAACCGCCCACCCTGGCCAGGCCCCATAGCAATGATTTGCATGAGTTATTTTACAAGAGGAGGTCTTGGTAAGGAGCACGGAACTAACAAACCACCGTCCTCCGGAAGAGTTCAGGAAGGTCTAAAGGAGATGCCACGTGTCCAACCACCTCCCAGAATCCTTCTCGCTGGCGTCCATCTTGGCTGAGCAATGTGTGCGCCACCGGGAAGGACCCTGAGTCAGAATGATTAGCCAAAAACAACCCGGAAACTAATGCCATCACCATAAAACCCGAGACTGTGAGCCACGTGGCAGAGCAGTTGTCCTGGGTCCCCTTACCCTGGTGCTCTGCACCCAGGCACCCCTTCCCAACAAAGTCTCTTCCTTTGCCAGCACAGATGTCTCCTCAGACAATACATCTCCGAGTGTTAGGCAAGAGCCCACTCTCGGGCCCTGGAAGGGCTCCCCCTTCCTGCAACAGAGCCCTGCCTAGCCCTTTTTGTCTTGATGTTTGAGCAGATCTCACTATGTGTCATTAGTGCCTATCTCCTTGTGCTTGCTGTCTGCTTGATTGTGACCATAAACATATTCTGGGGGCAGAGAGAGGCAGGGAGTGATACAGAATGTCCACCTGACGACAGTTTTCAATATCTTAAGCCAACCAGAGGGAAGAGAGCAGATATCTTGTCCTGGTTGGACGATATTAGCTTAGCCTGCCCAATTTATTTGCTGGAAGAAAATGCCTGCTCAGTTGCCTCAGATACCAGGCAAAACAAACCTACTGCTGGGCCAACCATTACAAAAGGCACTGCACTCTAATCCCTGGCTGTTCCTCCACTGCTGCTGCTACGTCTTCAGTTGTGTCTGACTGTGTGCGACCCTGTGGACAGCAGCCCACCAGGCTCCGCTGTCCACAGGGTTCTCCAGGCAAGAGTACTGGAGGGGGTTGCCATTTCCCTTTGGCTGTTCCTCTAACTCCTTGTAAAGCAGGCAGAACAGACTGTAGAAGGGGGTTTTGGATCCTGTTATTTTGAACTGGTAGTCACGTTGCACCCCCTGCTCATCTGCAAACTGCTTTGATAAATCATGATTAAAGATTTGTTGAGTTTGTTTTGCCTTGGCATTGGACCACAGCTCCCTGTTGTAGGATGGAGGATCAAGGCAAAGAGAGGGGGAAAACCAACTGAACTTACAGTTGTTCCTGGTGAATTTAATGTTCTTGCCTAATCGAGAAAGAATTCAAAGATGAAGTGATAGGTAAGAAGTGGACTTATTTAGAGATAAATACACCATGGACAGAGTGTGGGCCATCTCAAAAGGTGAGAGAAAACCTCAAAATATGCTGTGGTTAGTTTTTATGGGCTGGGTAATTTCATAGGCTAAATAAGTGGGAGGATTATTCCAATTATTTGTGGGAAGGGGCAGGGATTTCCAGGAATTGGGCCGTCACCCTTTTGTTTTTTGATCTATTGTGGTTAGGCTATCATGGTGCTGGTGGATGTATCATTTAGCTGATATATTACAATGAGCATATGATGCGGCTCCTCTGTCTGCCATCTTGGACCTATTTGGCTCTAATAGTGTCCTAGGATTATGTCATTCTTTCAAAGGTTGTATCCTATTCTCTTCCCTGCTGTTTCCTATGAGAGCCCTCTGCCTCCCTCCTTTCCTCTTCCTCCCCTCCTCAGTCCAGTTCAGTCGCTCAGTCATGTCCGACTCTTCGCGACCCCGTGGACTGCAGCACGCCAGGCTTCCTTGTCCATCACCATCTCCCAGAACTTGCTAAAATTCATGTCCATCGAGTCGGTGATACCATCCAACTATCTCATCCTCTGTCATCCCCTTCTCTTCCTGCCTTCAATCTTTCCCAGCATTAGGGTCTTTTCCAATGAGTCAGTTCTTCCCATCAGGTGGCCAAAGTATTGGAGCTTCAGCTTCAGCATCAGTCCTTCCAATGAATATTCAGGACTGACTTCCTTTAGGATTGACTGGTTTGATCTTGTAGTCGAAGGAACTCCCAAGAATCTTCTCCAACACCACAGTCAAAAGCATCGATTCTTTGGTGCTCAGCTTTCTTTATGGTCCAACTCTTACACCCATGCATGACTACTGGAAAAACAATAGTCTTGACTATATGGACCTTTGTTGGCAAAGTAATGTCTCTGCTTTTTAATATGCTATCTAGTTTGGTCATAGCTTAGCGTCTTTTGATTTCATGGATGCAGTCACCATCTGCAGTGATTTTCATGCCCAAGAAAATAAACTCACTGTTTCCATTGTTTTCCCATCTATTTGCCATGAAGTGATGGGACTGGATGCTATGATCTTCGTTTTTTGAATGCTGAGTTTTGAACCAGTTTTTTCACTCTCCTCTTACACTTTCTTCAAGAGGCTCTTCAGTTCTTCGCTCTCTGCCATAAGAGTAGTGTCATCTGCATATCTGAGGTTATTGATATTTCTCCCCGCAATCTTGATTCCAGTTTGTGCTTCATCCAGCCTGGCATTTCGCTTGATGTACTGTCCATATAAGTTAAATAAGCAGGGTGACAGTATACAGCCTTGGCGTAATCCTTTCCCAATTTGGAACCAATCTGTTGTTCCATGTCCAGTTCTAACTGTTGCTTCTTGACCTGCATACAGATTTCTCAGGAGGCAGGTCAGGTGGTCTGGTATTCCCATCTCTTTAAGAACTTTCCACAATTTGTTGTGATCCACACAATCAAAGGCTTTAGCATAGTCAATGAAGCAGAAGTAGATGTTTTTATGGAACTCTCTTGCTTTTTCTATGATCCAGTGGATGTTGGCAATTTGATCTCTGGTTCTTCTGCCTTTTTTAAATCCAGCTTGAACATCTGGAAGTTCACAGTTCACATACTGTTGAAGCCTGGCTTGGAGAATTTTGAGCACTACTTCGCTAGCATATGAGATGAGTGCAATTGTGTGGTAGTTTGAGCATTCTTTGGCATTGCCTTTCTTTGGGATTGGAATGAAAACTGACCTTTTCCAGTCCTGTGGCCACTGCCGAGTTTTCTAAATTTGCTGGCATATTGAATGCAGCACTTTCACAGCATCACCTTTCAGGATTTGAAATAGCTCAGCCTCCCCTAAGTCCTGCCATTATTCTTTGAAGAAAAGGGTGTGTCTCTAACAAGAAGTAAGAAAGAAGGAATATCAAGGCGTGAAGGCAAATCATTCAGTGCTTTCCTTCGTATACTCACATTTCTACTGTCCCCAGTCTCAGGATAAAGGGAGATTTCAGTGGGGAAAGAAAATAGTGAAAACCATTTAACCTTCCCTCTTTTGGAGTGGCAATAAGTCAAACCATTTAAAAACTCTAAGAAGGTAAATGTTTTTCGTTTCCATTACTGAGAACAGAAGTCAAAATATCAGTTCTTTAACAGGGTCAGAAATGTTGAACATTTTTCAAAAAGCAAATAAAAGCAACAAGAATTGCTAATGCTTATTGAGCATAAACAAACAGATACATAAACCCTAAATGAGAGCTATCTCACTCACTGTTCTTAAGAACCATGTGAAATAGGAAGTACTGTTATTTCCATCTGGAAAACAAAGAACCTGATACTTAGAGAGATTAAGTGTAACTCCACCTTGCTCATACTGCCGGTCACTGACCAGCTGGGATTTGACAACAATTAGACTGGCTTTGGCTTTTGGACCAGGGAGCTACAGAATTAAGCCTTTGGATCCTACCCAGCTGCATAACTTTGGGAAAAATATTTGTGTTAGCCTTAATCTCCTGGTCTGTAAAATATAGAATTGTGTTAGGGTGATTTTTAAGATTCCTGCCAGCTATTTGGGTCTCTATCCAAGTCAATATCCATCAGGTCTACTGAAAAAAAAATAGCACAACCTAAAAATTGAGAATTATGTGTGTGTGTTTTTTTTAAAAAAAAACACTAATTAATTTATGTATTTATTTATTTGGCTGTGTTGGGTCTCAGTTGCAGCACTCAAGTTCCAGAGCATGGGGGTTTCAGTAGTTGTGGCCAGTGGGCTTAGTTGCTTCAACCAGGAGGGATCTTAGTTCCCTGACCAGGGATGGAACCTGAGCGAGTCCCTTGCACTGCAAGGCGGATTCTTAACCTCTGGACCAGCGGGAAGTCCCGAGACTTCTTTTATTGGGCAGACATTCTGAGGACTTCAAGCCTGGCATTGCTCTGAAGAGATAAAGGAGGAGCCAGGATACATAGTTTTTTTTATCACAAAGACCAGGTAGTAGGCATCTCAAAAGATGACTGTTAATGAAAGAAAACCAGACATCTCCAGTTAATGAATTTAGCACTTTTCTATTTCTGGAAAGATGCAAGAGTCCGGGCTCAGTGAAATCACCCTTTGATATGCCCTTCAGCTCTCCAAGGCCAGTATCTGGTGCTTTGTCATCCGGGGCTTCCTCAGGGTACGCCGCTGGGGGTGGCTACAGCGACTGATGGTGGCTTGATGGCAGGCATCCTGTGTTTCCATCCTGAGTCCCCTCAGGACTCACCCCCATGTGTGGGGGAAGGGGGGATGGCGGCTGTCATTTGATGGCAGAAACATCCTTTGTTGACTGACACGGCAGGTGACATTTTTCATTCTCAGTCACATCCAGGCCACTGTTGCCATTCATCAGTCCAGTGAACCATAGGCAACTGAGGAGTGGGGTGGGAGGGGAGGCGGACGGGTAGAGTGTGGCGTTACAGGCCCATGTCTTCCTAACAGAAGCAGCTGCTCAGCTGCCATGTCACGCCGAGACAGGCAAGATTATTGAGTGACTGCAGGAGGGAGGTGGGAGCAGGGCCACTTTCAGCTCCCGTGGCTGCCAGAGTTAATCTCTTAGCTGGCTCACTAACTTTCCCCCAGAAGCATCCTTACCACCTGCCTTGAACGCCCGCCACGTTTGCTGAGCACTGGAGGCACCTGGCTCAGGTGAGCTTTGAGAAGGCATCTGTCATGTGACCATACCTGCTGAGCTGCTGTCCCTGTCTTCCCTGAACTGCACTGAAGGAGACTTCCAGGAATTTTGCCTCAGTCCCGAAGCCTTTGTTCTCCCTTCAGAGTAAGGAAGTAGGAGAGGGGCTGGGTGAAGAGGTGACTCTTTGGAGCTCTCTGAAGTAACCTCCAGTCTGAGGATGTCAGGCTGTTAAAGAGACCCAGTGGCTAGTTACACCACACGTGGTAGATAATACTGTCTACAGCTCATTATCTGAAGCTCTGTGTGAAATGGGAACCAACCTTTGCTCTCTGGGAACAAGCTATCACTTTTCTCCCAGGCAGGTGGAACTAAAGTGTGTTTCATTTATGCCTCCACATCGACTCTTGAATATCAAGTCACTCCTAGCTTCCTTCTGCCCTCATCCCCTGCCCTTGAAAGTGTAGTTCATTTTTTCCTCTACCCATGGACATATATATGCTACATAACATCATCAGAAACTGTCTGATTTAATTCAGGGAACACCTACCTTGCCATCAGATTTTTTTTTCCTCCAATAATCGTCTACTTAGGCATGTTGCAAGGGGTTTTTTTCTTATCTGTGTCTGTCTTATACGCCCAGAGGTAGAGATAACACTGAAATGAAATAAAGTGGCAGAGACCCAGAAAGCGAAATAAACCCGAGAAGGAGAAGTCCACAGGCAGTGGTTTTCAAGGACTGCTAGCAGCTTGGCAGGGCGAGCCAGAAAAAGGAGAACCATTTAACTTGAAAAGGAAGGGGAAAGCGTGAGAAGGGAGATCAGGCCAAATAGATTGCATGGAGGGGGGCGGAGTGAAGCCCAGGATACAGCCTCGGTGAAAGGAGCCGGCACTCCAGACTGAACGCAGTTTGCTAAGGTCCACTGGCGTCTTGTATGCAAATGAGAAGGGCTTCCCGGAGCTGCCCTGAGCCCGGGGCCTTCTGCCAGCAGCCGAGTGGCACCACGGAGGCCAGAGCCCAGGGCGCTTTAAGAAGCATCTCTGGCCGTTGCCAGGAGAGGATGAACAACACCCAGAAGCAGAGAGTAAATGAGGATTAAAGGACCCGGCAGAAGGAAGCCTGCTTGAGAAGCTGTTGAAATTCCAAGATTGGCGAAAGAAGTCAGTTCTACGTCTTCACTCTTGTTTCAGGAACCGATTATTTCTCAGTCTTTCGAGAGAGATTGCTTCCCCAGGGAAGTGAAAATAATGAACTCCTGGAAGTATTGGTTTTTTGCTTTCATGGGAGTCAGTGTGGTTATTTTTGTGATCCTTTACAGTGGCCAGTTAAGCAAACCAAAAAGTCACAGGGATAGCTCCATTGAAAGAGACTTGGGGATACACGCCTGTAAGGATGCCTTAGATGAGAAGTCAACCTTTTTGTGGGAAAAGACATTGACGTCCCCCGTAGGAAGTGTCCCTTGCAAGGACTACCTGATCCAGAATCGCTACATCACAAGGCCTTTGTCGAAAGAAGAAGCCGAGTTCCCTTTGGCATATGTCATGGTCATCCATAAGGATTTTAACACTTTTGAAAGACTCTTCAGGGCCATCTATATGCCCCAGAATGTCTACTGCGTTCACGTGGATGAGAAAGCCACAATTCACTTTAAGAAGTCTGTGTGGCAGCTGCTGAGTTGCTTCAAGAATGCTTTTCTTGCTTCAAAGATGGAGCCTGTGGTCTACGCAGGAATTTCCAGGCTCCAGGCTGACCTGAACTGCCTGCAAGACCTTTTAGCTTCTGAAGTTCCGTGGAAATACTCCATCAACACCTGCGGGCAAGATTTCCCCCTGAAAACCAACAGGGAGATCATTCAGCATCTCAAAGGATTTAAAGGGAAAAACATCACCCCCGGAGTGCTGCCTCCTGACCACGCTGTAAAGCGGACTCGATATGTCTACCAGGAGTGCTTGGGCAGAGGTGGCTCTTTTATGAAAAATACCGGTATTTTGAAAACCTCACCTCCCCACCAGTTGACCATCTACTTTGGCACTGCTTACGTGGCCCTCACCAGAGAGTTCGTCAAGTTTGTCTTCCAAGACCGAAGGGCCATTGATCTGCTCCAGTGGTCCAAAGATACCTATTCTCCCGATGAACATTTCTGGGTGACTCTTAATAGGATCCCAGGTGGGTATGAACTTCCATTCCTGGTTTGTTTGTTTTTTTTCCCTTATCCATAGGTTGAGTGTGCTAACATTCAGCTCTTCTTTGAAATTATTTGGGAAAAAAATAAATAAATGCCGGAAAAGTGATTAGTCAGCTTGCTTTTTAGTGGCAGCTCTACTGTCTTATTGGAGAAAGAAATGGCACCCCACCCCAGTGTTCTTGCTTGGAGAATCCCAGGGATAGGGGAGCCTGGTGGGCTGCTATCTATGGGGTCACACAGACTGAAGCAACTTAGCAGCAGCAGCAGCTACTGTCTTATGGGCCTCCCTGGTGGCTAAGATGGTGAAGAATCTGCCCACAGTGCAGGAGACCCGGGTTTGATCACTGCGTTGGGAAGATCCCCTGAAGGGAAGGAATGGCAACCCACTCGAATATTCTTACGTGGAGAGGAGCCTGGTGGGCTAAAGTCCCTGGGGTCCCAAGGAGTCAGACACAACTGAGTAACTGACACACACATACACTACCATCGTGTAACTGTGCTGTATGGTGATCTAAGAAATAGGCCAATTTCCTGGAGCGCTTGCAAAACTACCTTTGAGAGTGTATCACTTAGTTCCTCACCTTGAGCTCAGTCTTTTTTTTTTTTTTAATTGAGGTATAATTGACATACAATACCTCAGTCTTTTGAATGAATGCCTTTCATAGTCCTTGATAAGAACAGTTGTGACATAATGAGACTGATTTTGAATAAGCATCCTATGAATTGAATGAAATCGGTGGTGTTTCTCTTAGAGACTGTTACACCGTATTATACTGATGCTCAAAGTTCACGGGGCTGTTTCATCTTTGGATGTTTACAGATTATCACTCTGGCTTGAACGTCTCTAGTCTCAGACCTGACCAGGTGTCCAGGTCTCAACTGACTTGGTTCAGTAAATCTAGTCTGATATTTTATTGCCTGGGAGAGTGAGTCACAGTGAGTTGAAACGTGCCAGAGAGACATTCTAGCTGGAGCTGACCCCAAGTCACTACTCAGCTACTCAATTGTGAAGTCCCATTTTCTTATTAGAAGTTGCCCTTTGCAGGCTCTTGTTTTGATATACTGTGAAGTCTTTCCCATTGTTCATGATAATTTGGGGCTAAGGTATTTGAGGCATGGAGGCAGGAAACAGCAGCAGACTCCCTCTTTAGATTCAGGACTGGGTTTCTTTTCAAAGTTCTGTTTCCCATATGTTGTCTGGGAAGGTCCGTGTGACCTGTAGGGCCTCTTCCTGGCGATGTCCCAATGCACTGGTTTCTGCTATTGTGCCAGCTTGCCTGTGGGTGTCAGCCCTGCGGGGAGGTGACCCCAAGCCTGCCACGCTGGAAATACCTCCCTTCTCTTGGCTGCAGTATCGCTATTGTTGGCGCATACGAGTGCCACCTTCATACCTGAACGTGGACTCACAGCAATTGTTAGGTGCCCAATAGCTCAGCATCCCTGAGGGCTAATCTACAGTGGCAGTTACAGAAACTTGCTTAAAGAGGGGAGCGAAAAGGTGGTTGGGGGCAGAGGCACGCAGTGAATTTCAGACAGTAGTAGGTTAACAGTTCACAAAGACTTGCAGGAGGGGGAGTAAATCAACCTTTTTTCCCAGTTTAAGTAGCAACTGAAAGTGGGGTGCGGTTGCTTGCTGCTCGAAAGAAGCGAAGTTGGTGGAAAGGAAGGTTTGCTGTATTTTGGATGCTGACCACGGAGCAGGGAGGGCAGACTTCTGTCCAAAGGAGGGCTTTCCCCTACTGACAACCAGTGGGCAAGAGCTTTCATAATCTGCGGGAGGGGCTATGGGCAGAAACAGCACAGTCGGCACTGACAGTCATCTTGAAATTGGTCATCAGTGGTTGGTTTGTTCCAATATCCTTGACACCAGTTCTTGGAATTGTGGCAGCTTATGTCACGGCTATGGTCTTACCATCACGTAGTTAACTTACCTGAGGTTTCAGTATCTATAAGACAGCTCACAGGATATGGCTCAGATACTCATTTATCTGTAGCCCTTGAGAAGGAACTAAAGGTCCTCGACTGTGCTTAATGACAGCATTGTTATTATTTGGTCTGCTTGGACTGTTTTCCTTTGTTTCTGCATTTTCTCACTTCTCTGATTCAACTTATTCTTTGGCTAAAGTTCTTCCATAGACAAAAGGCAGGCAGAGGACATGGTGGGTGGGGGCAAGGACCATAGGCAGAGTCCTGCTCCATTTCACAGTGAGTGTTACCCTAATTGTTCACAAATAAGTGTAAACGTTCTGTACATGGCATGCAATACCATTTTTGTTAACACTGTTTGTGCTAGGTATGTTATGCTCCATAGCACCTCTTTTAATTATGAGAAATAATCATTGTTATCCTCATGTACAGATGAAGAAAATGAGGCTTAGTAGCAGTGGTAGTGGTTCAGTCCTGTCCGTTCTTTGCAACCCCATGGACTGTAGCCCACCAGGTTCGTCTGTCCATGAAATTTCTCCAGGCAAGAATACTGGAGCGTGCTGGAGACGGAATGAAACACCAACACTGCAGAGTGGTTTAAATCTTTATATTTTAACACTTGCTTCTTACAGCTACTTTATTTTATATCCCTAGCGCAACAAGCTACAGGGCAAGCTGCCAAGCACTAGGATTCAGAGACTATACAGTGCGCAGGCGCAGGGCGAGATAACCTTTACCTTGACTTATTTACTGCAGCTAAGACTGTGTTTTGGGGAACTTCCTTATCAACTTAGAATCCGTTTTGTCCCAGGGTCTGTTCCTTTTGAGGAATCAGAGAAACATCCTTGTGTGCAAGAAATGTTCTTTTCCCACGGGAACAAACAGGATTCTTAGCTGAACATCTCGTTTGCAAGAATGTTCAGCCCTGGTTGAGAGTCTCGTTTGCAAGCACTTCTCAACCTTCCTTAAACCTAGTTCCCTACACTGGGCAGAACATCTCGTTTGCAAGAATGTTCAGCCCTGGTTGAGAGTCTCGTTTGCAAGCACTTCTCAACCTTCTTTATACCTTGTTCCCTACATCTCCCCCTTTCTTTTCTTGTAGATGCTGAATAAGTGCTTGAATACGCAAAGCTTCTTTTTTTAATTGTTTTCCTTTTCGCCAGCGCCGGTAGACTATAAAAGCAATAAAACATAAAGCAACAATTAACAAAGTATTTACAAAGGATGTTGTTAACAATGTAGATACATGCCCTAAAGGATTAAGGTTATCTAATCCTTCTTGAAGACTCTTCAGTATATCAGAACCAAGAATATTAGGCACCGTCTTACTAAAAGTTGACAATATAGTTTGTTCCAATTCCATAATTTCAGGAGTTAAATTCTGGTGTCCCACTAAAGACCTTTTTACCTTTTCCCAACCCTCACTCATATTAAAGGGAACAGGGGTTACACATAGGTGAGATGAGTTCCAATCACATTTTAACACACTCTTTGTAGCTAACACAGTCACTTGATCTCCTAACCAGGAAACAGTATGTTGTAAATTCAATACATCAGTAGCCAATTGAGAGTCCAAATCATGCTGTTGTTGCCACAACAAATGAGCATCCTTATGCCACTCCCTGACAAAATCAGCAGTCTGTATGCCTTGATGCAAAGCAAGACCTGCTACAGTTGCTGTTGCTGTTACTGAAGCCACGGCGAGAATTGATGCGATGACAATGCCAAGCATTCTTCGAGATCGATGGAGAAGTTTGTACAGCATTTACAAGATGAGTGACAGCAAAGGAGTCCGACCAAGGTCGAGTAAGATTAACAGGCAACCAGAGTTCAGTCCGTGCTTTCACAATGACCAAAGAATAATTACTGGAATGGACCATCTTGTTTTCAACATTTTCCCACCAGGAACGATTTATACATTGAGTCAAGTTACAATCAGAACATGATATAACTCCCAAAATTTCATTCCAAATCCATTGCCCATACAGTAAAGAATAAGGAAATTTTACACATGCTATAGCAGAGTAAGATTTATTAATATGCAAATGAACTTGAAATGGCCCCTTAGGATCATTGACATTTAAAGTAAAGTTTCCCGTCCATGTAGTAAGGTCACCTGACACTGCCCATAATTTTCATATATCTCCTTGTAATTGAGGGTGCCCATCCATTTGTAATTGAGGTGGAACCAATGCAAAATGTTGCCATTTTACAGTTTCATTTCCTTGAGATAATGGTCCGGGGAGAGAAGAATGAGCTCGAATATGAGTAAAAAAGACAGGGTTAGTTCGCCTAATTAATAATTGTTGAACCTGAAAAAATAATTTATCAATATTAGTTTTTAAAGTTACCGGTAGAGTGGCTTCAGGAAGATAAATACATGAAAAGACTGCATATTTAGAATCAGAAACAATATTAATAGGAATATCAAAAAAATCCTGTAATGCCAAACAAATGGCCCAAAGTTCAGCAGGCTGCACAGAAGAAAAGGAATGTGGAACAACTTTAGAAGTAGTATCAGTCCAATAGCCAGCAGTATTTTTATTGGCATCTGTAAAAATAGTTTTTCCTTCAACTGGAATATTAGATATAGAAGATTTATAAACCATTGATGTATGTCGAAGAAAATCTATCATTTTAGATTGAGGATATTGATTAGAAAAAGTCCCTGAATAAGATGCAAGAGCTATCTGCCAATTTTCATTAAACTGTAAGCAATTAGAAATTTGGGTGGAAGTAAGTTGAGTAATAATTGTTTGAGGGTCACTTCTAATTAACTGAGTAATACGGCCTCGACCTTTCAAAATAAGGAAAGCAATTTTATCCATATAAGTAGTAAGCTTTTTTGTATAGTTATTGGGTAAAAATACCCACTCAATCAACCCTGCAGATTGAGCAATAACTCCAGTAGGAGAATAGGGAGTATGGAACACTATGAAATATATAGGTTGATCCTGTTGTAGATAAGTAAGAAACCCTTCATTCAACCGTTGCTCTACAAAGTGTAATTCCTCCTTTGCTTGAGAAGTAAGAGACCGAGGACTGTTAAGAGCAGTATCACCCTCTAAAGTAGAAAATAAATGACGCAATTGAGTTGTAGGAATCCCTAACATGGGACGTAACCAGTTAATATCACCCAAAAGCTTCTGAAAATCATTAAGAGTTTTTAAATTATCTCGTCTAATTTGGACTTTTTGAGGTTTTATTTTTTGTCGTTTCAAAATAGCACCTAAATATGAAATAGGAAATTTAGTTTGAATTTTTTCAGGAGCAATTTGAAGATTAAAATCACTTAAAGCCTTTTTTTACATGAATAAAAAATTTATCTCGTTCTTCTTTACTAGGAGCTGCCAATAGAAGATCATCCATATAATGATAGAGAAGACAATTAGAAAATTGTTGTCTCACAGTAATAAGAGCACGATCAACAAACTCCTGACAAAGTGTAAGGCTATTAATCATTTCTTGAGGCAACACTGTCCATTGATAACGTTTTACGGGCTGCCCATGATTATACACTGGAATAGTAAAAGCAAATTTATTTTTATCTTTTATTTGCAAAGGAATATTAAAAAAACAATCCTTTAAATCTAAAACCATCAAAGACCAATCCTGTGGAATCAAAGCAGGAGAAGGGAGACCTAATTGCAAAGCTCTCATAGGTTCTATACATTTGTTAACTTCCCTTAAATCAGTCAACATTTTCCATTTACCAGATTTTTTTTTAATGACAAAAACAGGAGAATTCCAAGGAGACGTGGAAGGTTCAATATGGCCAGATTGAGGCTGTTCTTTTACTAATTGTTCTAAAGCCTCGAGCTTCACTTTTGGAAGCGGCCACTGCTCAACCCATTTAGGGACATCAGTTAACCATTTCAATGGGAGAGCTCGAGGAATTTGAGCAGTGGCTACAAGTTTTCTGACGAGATGGTAAGCGTTGTTTCTAAAGAAAATAAAAGATCTCTTCCCCAGATATTAATAGGTATATTAACAATGTAAAAAGAAATAAATACTTTTTTTCCATTAGACAATTGGCATGACAAAGGTTGAGCGCTTCTCCACACATCTGCTATTGATCCTAAGCCTGTTAAAACAAGAGGAATTTTTTTTTTTCAGTCATTAGGCCATTGCTGGAGAGAAATAACCGAAACATCTGCTCCTGTATCCACTAATCCTTCAAACTGTTTACCTTCAATAATCAGTGACATTAAAGGACGAGAGTCATTAATAAGCATTTCCCAAAATATACTTTTTCCGGTACTTCCAAAACTACCGACTCTCTCATTTGAATATGAAGAAAACGGGTGATAAGGTAACAAGAGAAGTTGTGCAATCCGTTCCCCTGCTAGTAAAGAAAGAGTTTGTGATGTAGAAACCATAATTAAAATTTCCCCGACATAATCAGAATCAATTACTCCTGGATATACAATCAATCCTCTTAATGTTGCACTACTCCGTCCCAAAATTAACCCAAAAGTTTTTCTTGGTAATGGGCCAAAAACATTAGTCCGTGTTTTATAAACACCTCCTCCTGGGGATAGAATAACATTTTCAGCTAATGGAAGATCTGCAGCTGCACTACCTAATGTAGCAGCCTTCAAATCTGAAATCATCATTTGAGCACCATTCGAGAAAATTGGCTGTCGAGATTGGCATTGACCTGTGCAGGAGACTGGCAAGGAGCTCCCGGTATTGTTCCTGGGCCCCAGGAGCTTAGGCCCACTGGGAAGTTTCCCGACAAAGGGGCTCTTAAGGGATTCCCTTCCCTATCAGTTTTAGATTTACACTCCTGAGTCCAATGCTTTCCCTTGCCACATCTCCTACAAAGACCTGAGGGCTGTCGCTTTTCTGGCAATTGCTCGTTTTTTGGCTCATTTTTTTGTCTCTTACAATCTTTTTGAAAATGTCCTGGCTTTCCGCAATTAAAACAGTTTCCTCCCCTCAGAGGTTTCACAACCTTTGCTAAAGCTGCTGCAAATACAGAAGCTTGATGTTCAGTTCCTCCAACTCTAGAGCATGCTCTTATGAACTCAGCCACAGAAGCCCCTTGTCCTTTTAAAGGTCCCAAAATCCTTTTACATTCTGGATTAGCATTTTCATATGCCAATGTATCAAGCAAAATTTTTGAGATCTCATCTCGACCAACTGTCCATTTAACAGCCACCCGAAGGCGGGCCAAAAAATCTGTATAAGGCTCCTTAGGACCTTGTATAGTTTTCACAAAAGACGGTTGAGCCTGTCCAGTAGGTACCACTCTACGCCACGCCCTTAAGAAAACCTGACGCACCTGTTGTAATTCCTGATCTGTGTACTGAGCTTGTTCCCTCAAGGCTCGATATTGCCCTTCTCCCATCAACTTATCTTCTAAAGGTCCTTGTGGATTTTGTCCCTCATTAATCCTGGCTTGTTTTGGGGCTTTTTTTTCCCACCAACTACGAAGCTGTAACCATTGAGATCTTTCTAAAACAGCTTGAGCTATAGATTCTCAATCAAGAGGAAGAATTAATTTAGAAGTTCCCACATTTTCTAACATTGATAACACAAAAGGAGATTGGGGACCATATTGAGAAACAGCGGCCTTAAGATCTTTAAAAAATTTATACTCCAAAGGCATATATTGAACATTAATCATTCCCGCCCGTGCATCATGCTGACGTATAATGGGAAAGAGGCGAGGTGGATCCACAAAACCTCCAGGAGGTACTGAAAGATCATCATCATCATAGAACATAGTAGCAGGAAATGTAAATCGCTGATTCTCTCTCCCTACTTCAGCCTTATCGGCAGCTACTGGAAATAGGGATGCGTAGGGTGGTGCAGAAGATTTAACAGCCTTGGAAGTTTGCTTTTTATTTGATAAAACCTTCCGAAAGGCAGTAGTCATTGCCTCTACAGAATCTGAATCCTCCCCAGAACTTACATCTCTATCTGACTCAGTGGATGAATCTTTACTATCATCTAGGGGTTTGAGCGGAGGCCGAGATGAAGCCCCCCTTTCACCTTCATCTTCCTTTTCCTTACTCATAGGCACATCTTCATACAGGGGATCTTCCTTTTTAAGAGAACATGAGACGGCCTCACTATCAGCAGCCATTAATTTTAAAGCCTGTGTTATAGCGCTACATAGAGTCCACAGCCTCAAAGGAATCACATTTCCTTTTTGATGCTGCCTTCTTCACTCTTTCTGCACCACTTTCCATTCCTTCAGATTCAGCTGTACTTCTGTTTGATATTGAAACCAATAACAATGCTGCTCTCTAAGACAGAATAACTCACTCAAGCGGCGAGTAGACGTTTTAATTCCTATAGAATGCAGGAGCCCCTTAACCAGCTCCATATAGTGTGACTTTAAAGACGGGGAATTCCCCATAGTTTTTTTTTTTTTTTCCTTTTCTCTTTTTTCTGTTCTTTTTCTCTTATTTTTCTTATTTTCTCGAAAGTCCCCCTTTCAGCGTTTCGCTCCGGGGTGCTCTCCCTTTCGGATTTTTATTCTTCTCTCTTTTTTTCGAAAGTCCCCCTTTCAGCCTTTTGCTCCGGGGTGTTTACCCTTTCGGATTTTTATTCTTTTCTCTTTTTCTTTTCTATTTCCCGAAAGTCCCCCTTTCAGCCTTTTGCCCCGGGGTGCTTACCCTTTCGGTTCCGTCGTGCCCCATGTTGGGTTCCAGATGCTGGAGACGGAATGAAACACCAACACTGCAGAGTGGTTTAAATCTTTATATTTTAACACTTGCTTCTTACAGCTACTTTATTTTATATCCCTAGCACAACAAGCTACAGGGCAAGCTGCCAAGCACTAGGATTCAGAGACTGTACAGTGCGCAGGCGCAGGGCGAGATAACCTTTACCTTGACTTATTTACTGCAGCTAAGACTGTGTTTTGGGGAACTTCCTTATCAACTTAGAATCTGTTTTGTCCCAGGGTCTGTTCCTTTTGAGGAATCAGAGAAACATCCTTGTGTGCAAGAAATGTTCTTTTCCCACGGGAACAAACAGGATTCTTAGCTGAACATCTCGTTTGCAAGAATGTTCAGCCCTGGTTGAGAGTCTCGTTTGCAAGCACTTCTCAACCTTCCTTAAACCTAGTTCCCTACACTGGGCAGAACATCTCGTTTGCAAGAACGTTCAGCCCTGGTTGAGAGTCTCGTTTGCAAGCACTTCTCAACCTTCTTTATACCTTGTTCCCTACAGGAGCGGGTTGCCATTTCCTTCTCCAGGAGATCTTCCTGACTCAGGGATTGAACCTGGCTCTGCTGTATCGCAGGCGGATTCTTTACCATCTGAGCCACCAGGGATGTGCTCGGTTCACATAGCTTGTCCAAGGCAAAGCTGGGGTCTGATCCTGGATTTGCGAGCCCTAAAGTTTGAAGTGTTTCTCTTGTACCAGGAGAAGGAACGGTCTTGTTTTGTTTTTTTTTCTTTGCTGTATATCTAAAACAAATTCCCTGCAGAACCCCAGAAAGGTGAAAGGACGAGTTTGGAAGAAAAATGCAGAGAACAGTGAAAGTAAGCCCCACCTGACCACTCTAAGCTAGAAATCAGGTTAGCAGGGATATGGAAGAGTGTGTGTGTGTGTGTGTATGTTTGGAGTCACAGGAAGGTGCCCTTGCTGGAACCGGCTGCCACGACCCACCAAGGCTTCTGTACCTGCTTCTCAAGCCCTCTCTAGACCAGGCTGTGGTCTGGCTCCCCCTTCGTGCAGCCAGTGGACCTGGGAAGTACTCTTCAGGGCTCCTCTGCTGCTCACAGAAGCTGGTGGGCGAGACCCATCCAGGCTGACTTTGAACCTAGTCACTGCTAAACGGTAACAAAAAGAACATGAAGAATCTTGAGGACATTGTCTCCCTACAGAATGGAAAAGAAGTCTTCAAAAAAAAAACCAAAACAGGAACATTGGTGCCGTGTCTGTGTTCAGCAACTAACAAATACTTATTAAACCCCGCGTGGTACCTGGCACTGTTCTGTGAACTGAGGGTGGCTCTGGAAGGAGACAGGTATGACTTTATGGAATTTAAGTTTTGAGATTTGAATGGTTGCATTCTCAGGTTTAGTGACTCTTTAGTTCATCAGGTTTGGGTATATTGAGCTAATCCACCCCCCAATTCCAACCCCTCAAAATGTTGTGCGTTTTTTTTTCCCCTGATTATCTCCATCCCTATTTTTAAAAATAAGAAATATATTCAAGAGCTTTAAAATTTTTAAGTTAAATTTTTTAACTCTATGAGCTGCCCATATTGTTGCTTCCTTGTATTCTTCCAGAGATATTTTATTAAGTTTATAGATAATAAAATTAATTAAACATTGTGTGTGGAAAATAGTACACTTTTTTTTTTAAGTTCACAAAATACACAGCAAAAAGAAGAATGGCTGTTTTTTTAGGCACCGTATTGCTGACTCATTGGAAAAGACCCTGATGTTGGGAAAGATTGAGGGTAGGAGGAGAATGGGGCAAGAGATTGAGGGTAGGAGGAGAATGGGGCAACGGAGGATGAGATGGTTGGATGGCATCTCTGACTCAATGGACATGAGTTTGAGCAAGCTCAGGAGATGGTGAAGGACAGGGAACCCCGGCGTGCTGCAGTCCATGGGGTCGCAAAGAGTCAGACAGGACTTAGCAGCTGAATGACAACGAATTGTGAGTGAGAAACAGAAGTGGACAAGGTGTAACCTCTATTTAAATAGATCATATGCAGACATTTAGGAAACTAATTTTCATTTAAAATTTTCTGAAGCATTTTTGATGGTTCACTTGTTTGTTTAATTTTTTGGCCATACCATGGGGCGGCTTAGCTTCCCCACCAATGACTGAACTGGTGTCCCTCGAAGTGGAAGCACAGAGTCTTAAACTCTGGACCGCCTGGGAAGTCCCATTATGTATTTTGTTATTATGTACATATTTTATTTTTTTAAATTTTGGCCATGCCGTGCAGCTTGCAGGATCTCAGTCCCCTGACCAGGAAAGGAACCTGGGCATGAACCCCTAGACTGCCAGGGAGCTCCCCAACACAGCAGAACTCTCTGACCTGACCCCCCTCCCCCCTTACCCCATCTCTCTCCCCTCACTGCTTTGTACCTAAGGCCTCACGCTTCATATCCCAGCAACTGCTTGATCCTACACACTTCTGCGATTTTCCCTTAATTTTTTTTGGTGGCTTTTTATGATGTCTTCTCTGAGCTACCCTTCCTATCATCTCTGACTATTCCTATGCATCCTTTGTAACCCTCCTTGGAAGTCACCTCCTCCAGAAGCCGTCCTTGATAACCCACCTCCCAGACAGCTGGTACTCCTATTTGCCCTGCCACAGCTCCCAGCACTGAATTATAACTACCTGCTAAGTGAAAAGCTCCTCTGCCCTTCCTCCTCCTTGTTTGAGTTCTTTTAGGGTGAGAAATGTGATATCCATTTTTGTCTTTTCCATCACTACCCCTACACTGTGACCTCTTGCTGTGCCTGAAGAGGGTTTAATGCTTGTGGGTTGGGTCTGGGGAGGGGCTGGACAGTTAGGAGACACTGAATACACGCATATGTATGGCTGAGTCACTGCTGTGCGCCTGAAACTATCACGACATTGTTAATCAGCTATCAAAGTCTGAAAAAAAAAAGTTCAGAGAGTGATGTCCCCTATCTGAGGTGGGGAGTAGTAATGTTTGATAGTAAGAATCTGAGAAACAGTGGGTAGGCTGAAAGGTACTGTCACGAGACTGTCTGTTCCTCGGTTCTTTGTCTCGTCACAGCAAAGATTTGGAGTGACGGACGTTAAAGCCCCCTCGGCGTGTCCAGCTCTCAGGTCTTGGATAGACCGTGTTATAGCTCTCAGGTCTCGAATGGACCATGTTATAGCTCTTAGACAAATCAGTGTTACAGCTCAGTGTTACAGCTCTATTTTATTTAGAAGATAGCAGGAAAATCCATCTTCGAGGCGTGAGGGCACGTCGATCTAAAGACACGAGGAGAAGAGCGCCCCAGCGCGCGGGAGAGAGAGCTGGCTTTGGCTCCTCTGTTTATATGTCTGTCTCTCCCTGGGCCTGTCCTTTGTAGATTGGGCCAGCTAGGAGTGTTGTTTGTCTAACCTGAGGTCCTCACTCCGGTCCTCGGACCTTCTTTTGTGTCATTTTCGCGGGCTTTTCCCTTCCTTGTCTTGTAGCCACCGCCACTTTAGACTCTTTTTCCCTGTTCTATCTACCTAACAGTATAATTCCGTAACAGCTAGGCCAAGAAGTGATAGCAGTAAAGAGAAAGATAACCAGTCCTTGTGGAATTTTAAGAGTTTCAGCTGGAATGTTAATAGGGCAGAATCATTACTTAGAAGACTGATTCGCAGGGACTTCCCTGATGGTCCAGTGGTTAAGACTCCATGCTTCCACTATAAAGGATGCAGGTTTGATCACTGGTCAGGGAACTAAGAGCTGAGTGGTCCAATAAACAAATGAAAACTGGTTCCCAGGTAGCCAGCTGGGCCCGTGCAGTCTCCTCTGATGCCCGGAGCGAGCACCAGTTCCCTAGGTGGGTACTGCCAGCTGGTTTCTGTCTTACCTGCCCTAAGTCTGAGTATCTCCCACAGCTTGGCACTTACCCAGCCCTGCGGTTTGTGTCCCACTTGGCTACTCCCGGTTCACAGAGTGGGCTTCTTCTGTCAGAATCTGACCCAGAGTACCCCTTAGGGGCTTTCCTGGTGGCTCAGATGGTAAAGAATGTACCTGCAACGGAGGAGACCCAGGTTCAATCCTTGGGTCGGAAAATCCCCTGGAGAAGCGAATGGCTACCCACTCCACTATTCTTGCCTGGAGAATCCCATGGACAGAGGAGCCTGGTGGGCTAAAGTCCTTGGGGTCGAAAAAAGTTGGACATGACTGAGCAACAAACACCTTCACCTTCAACCCTTAGCTATTGGCTTGGAAAAAACAGGAGCATGAGGAAATGAAAGGTTAAGGAAAAACAACAACAGAAACTTGAGAAACGTTTCTGCAGGTGTAGCTCTCAACAAATGTAAACACTGAGCTCTTGGGAAGGTATGTGTTCTCTCTGGAAAGGTTACCCCAACCTTAAATCTGGGTGTGGCTGGATCAGCCCCCAGGCTTTTTCAAAGTATGCATTGTGTTCTCTGAACATCAGCCTAAATTTAGAGTTGGGTTTCCAGTGCCACAAAGGATGCATTCAATCATGTTGATCGTACCATTGATTGAGAATGATGAACATAATTAGACTGGAAGAATCCTGTTTTAATGAACATTATTAGAACATTCAGGCTTATACTGGAGTTATTTTTTCGTGCCTGAATGACAGTCCACAGTAGCACTCATTTTGTTGATATGGAGGTAAATTCAGATTGAAGGAGAAATTATACTAAACAGATCCTTTCCTTGGGTTCCTGTCTGCTGAGCAGAGTTTTCACATGACATCATTTCCGTATGGCCAGATAATGTTAAATACACATAATACAGTTGGACATGATTTTCACAATATTGTATTAGGGCAGCAGGCCTGTTTTGCTTGTTTTGTCTCTTTGATAAATGAAGGTGGTTCTTGGGGAAGTAATCTGAGGTCAGAGAAGGTTATGATATATCCTGGCTCTTGAGAATCTAGATGTCAGCCTGGCCCTTGGTACAGAAACCTTAGACAGGTTGCAGAGTATTTACGTAATTAAACTATACTAACCCGGTGGCTCAATGGTAAAGAACCCGCCTGCCAATGCAGAAGACGAGGGTTCAATCCCTGGGTTGGGAAGATCTCCTGGAGAAAGAAGTGGCCACCCACTCCAGTATTCTTGCCTGGGAAATCCCATGGACAGAAGAGCCTAGTGGGCTACAGTCCATGGGGTCGACCTAGTGATTAAACAAAAGAGACAGGACTATACTGAAGTCCTAGCCATTTGAAGGCATTTATTTGTGATGCTTCTGGCCATTGGTTGTGCTGGATAACACTTGGATCATCTTTTTTTTTTAAATATGTTTATTTGTTTGTTGTTGGCTGCATGGGGTCTGAGTTGCTGGGGACTTTCTCTAGTTGTGGCAGACGGGGGCTCCTCCCCATCGCGGTGCAAGGCCCTCTCACTGTAGTGGGTTCTCCTGTTGCAGAGCACCGGCTTTAGGGCCTGGGGGCTTCCGTAGTTGCAGAGCATGGACTCAAGTTGCCCCATTGCATGTGGAATCTTCCCGAACCAGGGATCAAACCTTTGCTCCCTGCATTGGCAGGCGGATTCTTGACCACTGAACCCTCAGGGAAGTTCCTGGGTCATCCTCTTCACTGGGGAATCTGTGCCCAGTGATTTCTCCCCTGATCCTGTGAAGGAAATAATCTGGAAATACTGCTCCTAATTAGCTTTTAATCCCTAATTCCTAGAACAACATTATGCAAAACAAGAACAATTGGATTACCATATATATACACACTTAATTATGTACAGATACCATTCCTATTCATATATATCCAGTAAGCTGAACTTAACACGACTTTAAGTCATGCAGAAAGGATTAATGTAGGTACTGCTTTAGACCCGGCAAGGCCATTTTTTTGCAACTTTCATTCCACCTCCAATCAATTTTCTAGGAACTGTCTGAAATTAAATCTTTTCTAGAAGAACCAAGGCTTTAGGTTTTATGTATTTTTGGCCACGCTGTGTGTCTTTCGGGATCTTTAGTTCCCTGAGCAGAGATCAGACTGTGTTCCGTGTAATAGAAGCGCAGAATCGCAACCATTGGACCACAGGGAAGTCCCTCAGTGACTCTTTAAAACAGTAAAATGTTCGTTGCATGTCACAGTCATAACAGATATATAATCGGTGTCTACAGATCTCGTTATCACCTAGATCTCTACTCTCTCTGAACCACAGCAATGGCATCTCCCGATATCTCCCCTCGAGGGCACGTGATACTATGAAAAGGCTTTGGAACCAGATAAGTGCAGGTTAAATATTGGCTCCCATTACCTGCTAACTATGTGGTACTGGTCTTAGTCTATGCTGTCTCAGTTAACCCATCTGTGATGGTGGGAGTAATAAATTTAGTCTCAGGAGAAGTTATGAATATTAAATAAGATAAGGTATATAGTGTAGTGGTTCCCAGACAGAGCATGCTTCAGGAGCCCCGGTCAGTTCAGTTCAGTTCAGTCACTCAGTCGTGTCCGACTCTTTGCGACCCCATGAATCACAGCACGCCAGGCCTCCCTGTCCATCACCATCTCCTGGAGTTCACTCAGACTCACGTCCATCGAGTCCGTGATGCCATCCAGCCATCTCATCCTGGGTCGTCCCTTTCTCCTCCTGCCCCCAGTCTCTCCCAGCATCAGAGTCTTTTCCAATGAGTCAACTCTTCACATGAGGTGGCCAAAGTACTGGAGCTTCACCTTTAGCATCATTCCTTCCAAAGAAATCCCAGGGTTGATCTCCTTCAGAATGGACTGGTTGGATCTCCTTGCAGTCCAAGGGACTCTCAAGAGTCTTCTCCAACACCACAGTTCAAACGCATCAATTCTTCGGCGCTCAGCCTTCTTCACAGTCCAACTCTCACATCCATGCATGACCACAGGAAAAACCATAGCCTTGACTAGGCAGACCTTAGTCAGCAAAGTAATGTCTCCGCTTTTGAATATACTATCTAGGCTGGTCATGAATTTTCTTCCAACGAGTAAGCGTCTTTTAATTTCATGGCTGCAATCACCATCTGCAGTGATTTTGGAGCCCCCCAAAATAAAGTCTGACAGTGTTTCTACTGTTTCCCCCTCCATTTCCCATGAAGTGATGGGACCAGATGCCATGATCTTCGTTTTCTGAATGTTGAGCTTCAAGCCAACTTTTTCACTCTATTTCACTTTCATCAAGAGGCTTTTTAGCTCCTCTTCACTATCTGCCATAAGGGTGGTGTCATCTGCATATCTGAGGTTATTCATATTTCTCCCAGCAATCTGGATTCCAGCTTGTGTTTCTTCCAGTCCAGCGTTTCTCATAATGTACTCTGCATAGAAGTTAAATAAGCAGGGTGACAGTATACAGCCTTGATTTACTCCTTTTCCTATTTGGAACCAGTCTGTTGTTCTATGTCCAGTTCTAACTGTTGCTTCCTGACCTGCATACAGATTTCTCAAGAGGCAGGTTAGGTGGTCTGGTATTCCCATCTCTTTTAGAATTTTCCACAGTTTATTGTGATCCACACAGTCAAAGGCTTTGGCATAGTCCATAAAGCAGAAGTAGATGTTTTTCTGGAACTCTCTTGCTTTTTCCATGATCCAGTGGATGTTGGCAATTTGATCTCTGGTTCCTCTGCCTTTTTTAAAACCAGCTTGAACATCAGGGAGTTCACGGTTCAAGTGTTGCTGAAGTCTGGCTTGGAGAATTTTGAGCATTATTTTACTACCATGTGAGATGAGTGCAACTGTGCAGTAGTTTGAGCATTCTTTGGCATTGCCTTTCTTTGGGATTGGAATGAAAACTGACCTTTTCCAGTCCTGTGGCCACTGCTGAGTTTTCCAAATTTGCTGGCCTATTGAGTGCAGCACTTTCACAGCATCATCTTTCAGGATTTGAAACAGCTCAACTGGGATTCCATCACCTCCACTAGCTTTGTTCGTAGCGATGCTTTCTAAGGCCCACTTGACTTCACATTCCAAGATGTCTGGCTCTAGATTAGTGATCACATCATCATGATTATCTGGGTCGTGAAGATCTTTTTTGTACAGTTCTTCCATGTATTCTTGCCACCTCTTCTTAATATCTTCTGCTTCTGTTAAGTCCAGACCATTTCTGTCCTTTATCGAGCCCATCTTTGCATGAAACGTTCCCTTGGTATCTCTAATTTTCTTGAAGAGATCTCTAGTCTTTCCCATTCTGTTCTTTTCCTCTATTTCTTTGCATTGATCACTGAAGAAGGCTTTCTTATCTCTTCTTGCTGTTCTCTGGAACTCTGCATTCAGATGCTTATATCTTTCCTTTTCTCCTTTGCTTTTCGCCTCTCTTCTTTTCACAGCTATTTGTAAGGCGTCCCCAGACAGCAGTTTTGCTTTTTTGCATTTCTTTTTCATGGGGATGGTCTTTATCCCTGTCTCCTGTACAATGTCACGAACCTCAGTCCATAGTTCATCAGGCACTCTATCTATCAGATCTAGGCCCTTAAATCTATTTCTCACTTCCACTGTATAGATAAGGTATTTGATTTAGATCATACCTGAATGGTCTAGCGGTTTTCCCTACTTTCTTCAATTTAAGTCTGAATTTGGCAATAAGGAGTTCATGATCTGAGCCACAGTCAGCTCCCGGTCTTGTTTTTGTTGACTGTATAGAGCTTCTCCATCTTTGGCTGCAGAGAATATAATCAATCTGATTTCGGTGTTGACCATCTGGTGATGTCCATGTGTAGAGTCTTCTTTAGTGGTTGGAAGAGGGTGGTAAGTGTTGCAAGAGGGCATCAGAGGGCAGACACACTGAAACCATACTCACAGAAAACTAGTGAATCTAATCACACTAGGACCACAGCCTTTTCTAACTCAATGAAACCAAGCCATGCCTGCGGGGCAACCCAAGACAGGCGGGTCATGGTGGAGAGGTCTGACAGAATGTGGTCCACTGGAGAAGGGAATGGCAAACCACTTCAGTATTCTTGCCTTGAGAACCCCATGAACAGTAGGAAAAGGCAAAATGATAGGATACCAAAAGAGGAACTCCCCAGGTCATTAGGTGCGCAATATGCTACTGGAGATCAGTAGAGAAATAACTCCAGAAAGAATGAAGGGATGAAGCCAAAGCAAAAACAATACCCAGCTGTGGATGTGACTGGTGATAGAAGCAAGGTCCGATGCTGTAAAGAGCAATATTGCATAGGCACCTGGAATGTCAGATCCATGAATCAAGGCAAATTGGAAGTGGTCAAACAAGAGATGGCAAGGGTGAACGTTGACATTCTAGGAATCAGCGAACTAAAATGGACTGAAATGGGTGAATTTAACTCAGATGACCATTACATCTACTACTACGGGCAGGAATTGCTCAGAAGAAATGGAGTAGACATCATGGTCAACAAAAGAGTCCGAAACGCAGTATTTGGATGCAATCTCAAAAACGACAGAATGATCTCTGTTAATTTCCAAGGCAAACCATTCAATATCACAGTTATCCAAGTCTATGCCCCAACCAGTAATGCTGAAGAAACTGAAGTTAAACGGTTTTATGAAGACCTACAAGATCTTTTAGAACTAACACCCAAAAAAGATGTCCTTTTCATTATAGGGGACTGGAATGCAAAAGTAGGAAGTCAAGAAACACCTGGAGTAACAGGCAAATTTGGCCTTGGAATGTGGAATGAGGCAGGGCAAAGACTAATAGAGTTTTGCCATGAAAATGCACTGGTCATAGCAAACACCCTCTTCCAACAACACAAGAGAAGACTCTACACCTGGACATCACCAGATGGTCAAGGAGCCCCGGTGGAGCCCATTAAAACATGGATTGCTGGCCCCTAGCACCAGGATTTCCAGTCCAGTAGGACCAGAGCAGGGTCCAGAATTTGTAGTTCTAACAAGTTGCAGGGGGTACTGATGCTAGAAGCCCCCCTTGAGAACTGTTGGCTCTGCCCTTTTACAGAGTAGCACATAGATTTGCAGGAAATGTTGGTTCTGTTTATTTCCATCTCCTTAACTGAGAAAAAAAGGTAATCACCAGTAAAAATGAAAGTGAGTTTATATAAGGCAAAGCTTTACAGTTTTGGTTGCTTAGGGTGGCTGTTGTGAAAGTGGTGTGGAAATGACTGATGCTTGGGAAGGACTCATGTTGAAGAAATATCCTGGGCTTTGGAGTGAGACAAACTGATGATGAATTTTGGTTCTGCCCTTAGTAACTTTGTGACCATGGGTGGTGGTATTAGTCAGTAAGTCATATCTGATTCTTTGTGAACCCAGGGACTGTAGCCCGCCAGGCTCCTCTGTCCACGGGATTTCCCAGGCAAGATTACTGGAGTGGGTTGCTATTTGCTTCCTCAGAATATCTTCCTGACCCAGGGATCAAAATCTGCATCTCCTGCGTCTCCTGCATTGACAAGTGAATTCTTTACCACTGAGCCGCCTGAAAAGCCTGACCGCGGATACCCAAACCTTAAATCCCTCATCTGTTTAAACTCACAGTAATGATGGCTACTTAGTAAAGCTGGTTTGAGAACTGAGTGAAAAAATTGGGTGTAAATTGAGAGGTGAAGTGTTTTTCTATTTGTTAATACAAATGTGTATTAAGAAAACCTAAATATGGTGTAGAATTCCTAAACTAATGAGATCCTCAAGGAAGGTGTTAAATTAAACCCGTTTAAATCTCTTTGCTATGAAAAGATGTCTACACAATGGCCCCCAAACCATGTAAAACTAAATGTAAGTGCATCCAAAGAGAAATAGGAGGAACTATAAGGAAACTTAAGCAGTTTAACATGTTGGGATGTGCATTTTTTATCATTTTGATTTCCCTAAATGTTATTGGTATAATTTCTGAAACTATGGAAAAGTCTCACTTAGTTCTTACAGTAATACTGTGAAGTAAGTTCTCATATCCATGAGAAGAGTGTTTCCTTAAAGATGCAAAGGATGTTAGTATCAGGACTCTTTCTGAGATCACATCACATGAAAGGAACAGGAGCTGGGATTAATAGGATTGTTTTATTTTCTTAAACCTTATCATGTACAGAGATGTCAGTTTAGAATAAATATAATTTCTTGGAAAAGGAAATTGACATAGAACAAGACTTGGAAGAAATTGGAGTTGTTTTTTTTTTTTTCCCACAGTCAATCTGTATAGGTTTCTGCGCATTCCGCCATATCCTTCTCATTTCCGTGTTCAACTTCCTGGATGTTAAAACAAATTATTGCTCCTCCTAGCTACTTACCAGGGACCACTGTAAAATTCTATTGTGTGTGTGTGTGTGTGCTAAGTCGCTCAGTTGTGTCTGACCCTCGGCAACCCTATGGACTGACTCTGGCTGGCTGTGTTAGACTATGTCTGCCTCTGGGTGACCCACCAGGCTCCTCTGTCCATGGGACTCTCGAGGCAAGAATACTGGAGTAGGTTGCTGTGCCCTCCTCTAAAACTCTATTAGAAATTTACAAACGCACACAATCAGATGCAGAATGGTACAGTCATCCTCATGTGCCCATCAGCCAGTTTCAAACTGAATTTATTCTAAGCACACATTCTTTAATCTTTAGGAGCAATATGTTTGTTAAGATGCTCATTTTGGCCTTCCTCTTCCTGTAGGGAACGTGGGAGGAGTTTGTTATTAAGAGTAGGAATTGCTTAGTGGGGGTAGACTGTTCCATGTGCAGTGTTTAGAGGTAATTTTTTCCATCTCTTCTAGCTACTGAATATCCTGCTTCCCCTGTATAGGAGGAAAAAAGGACATTGACAGTCTAACTCTTTTATGAATCCCCTTTGGAACTGACTTGGGGAGTTTCCTGTTGGTCCAGTAGTTAGGACGCCAAGATCTCACTGCCGAGGGCTCCAGGTTCGATCCCTGGTCAGGGAACTAAGATCTCACAAGCCGCATGATGTGGCCCAAAACAAAAGCAAACAAAAAACAATGCCTGGGTTCAATCTCTGACTGGGGAACTGAGATCCCACAAGTTGCATGGTACAGCCAAAGGAAAAAAAAAACAAAACAAGCAAATACAGCATGTAGTTATGTCATTATTAAACTTGAATTTGATGTGCTTTTCTTCCTTCTGGCTTGACAGTATCTGTGATTCAGAATAAATATTAGGAACATTGTGAACTTAATTGGAAGAATAAGAATAACCCAAACTGTATCCACTTCTTTTTCAGAAACACATGTGGCAGACTCACAAAACTTCCTATCATGAGTCTTTGCAATCCATCACATCATCTGAGGACTTTATACTGTTTATGTCACAATATCCCAATAGGATCTCTTAGAAGTCATACAGAAGAGGATTTGTCTAAATTTGTAGATGGCTCAAGGGTTTATCTTTTCTTGTAAAGTGAACATATTAGTCACTGGTCCCTATCCACAATTCAGAGTTGCTAAAATATTGAAATAACTGTTGCACAAATGGAAACAGCAGTATTCAAGTGCTTTAAAGTAAAGCTCTCTGCACCTGAAAACTGAGTGCTCAAAATTGGCACTTTGATCCTTAAAATGACCCTGAGCAGAGGAGAAGGGGGCAAGGAACTGAGGGGGCTAACATTTCTCAAGTCTCAGGTTTTGTTTTATAAATTTATGTACACATCATTTTCCCACCTCTTCTAGAACTTTCTTAAACTTCTAATTGAAATACATTACACGATGTATGGGGCTTCGCTGGTAGCTTAGACGGTAAAGAATCACCTGCAATGCGGGAGACCTGGGTTCCATCCCTGGGTCAGGAAGAAACCCCTGGAGGAGGGCATGGCAACCCACTCCAGTATTCTTGCCTGGAGAATCCCCATGGACAGAGGAGCCTGGTGGGCCACAGTCCATGGCATTGCAAAGAGTAAGACATGACTGAGCAACTAAGCACAGCATATACAGTGTATGCCTGTTCCTGATGCATGTTGATGTAGAGCAGAAACCAACACAATATTGTAATTAGCCTTCAATTAAAAATACATAAATTTTGAAAAAAGAAATATACATACAGGAAACCAAACATATCATAATCGAAATCACTGAATTTTCAAACTGATCCTCCCCTGGGTAACCAGTACAAGAGCCCACATTCCTACAAATACTGCAGGAATCCCCCAGTACTGTCTTCAAGAGCAACAATCACCCTGACCCTCCAGTTTTGCTGCTTTTGTGTCATCACAGAGCTTCTAATTGTAGCCTAGTGCTTTTCATCAGGCTAAATAGATTCTTTCAAGAAGAAATGCTCATGCTACACTGTGATTTCGTGTGTTTCTAAAAACTGCTGGAAACTCCATGGGTTGGGGGTGAGGGGTGGGAGTGGACTGGGATACCCACATGTGCCAGGTACAACCTAGGACCCTCTCTCCCATGTTTCTTCTCTTTTTAATCTTTTTTTAAAGAAGTTCCTCCTATTTGCAGAACAGTTTAAACAGAAGTACTTCTGTGGTTCTACATAAAAGGTTAGGCTTGTTGTAGATAAGCAGTTAGTTCCCAGAATTAGCAACCTATATATACCCCAGTGCATGCAGCACCAAATGGAATTTACCACTGACCTTCAACTCCTTCAGACTTGTCTTGGGTTGTAGATAGGGTTTAAAATTAGACAACGGCCCTAAGCAAGCATGGTTTTTATTTGGCTGCTTTTACATGGACTTGGAGGGAATGCTTTACAACTTGGGAATGCATTCTTGATTTACATCCAACTGGGTGTAACCTGGTACCTTGTTTTGAAGGTGAGGTAGGCACTGCACGCAGGGCAAGATGAAAATTTGTCTAATGGATTCATTAAGGGCCTTTCCCCAGACAGGAGACAAAGCAGTACAGGGCGTGCTATGTTCTATTGATTCTAATAAGGAAAGGCCTGGCCATGAAATAGCTTTCAGTGTAATGAAGTGAGAAGGACAATCAGTACTGTAAATACTTTTATTTGAAGTGAAGTGAAGTGAAGTGGCTCAGTCGTGTCCAACTTTTTGCAACCCCATGGACTGTAGTCTACCATGCTCCTCCGTCCATGGGATTTTCCAGGCAGGAGTACTGGAGTGGGTGGCCATTGCCTTCTCCAGGGGATCTTCCCGACCCAGGGATCGAACCCAGGTCTCCCGCATCGTAGGCAGATGCCTTACCACTTGCGCCACCAGGGAAGTCTATTTATTTGAAACAGTCACATAAAACTAGGAGATGCCTCTTGAAATGCAAATGCCTAATTTAACCTGTGAACAAACCCATCTAAACGAATAGATTACAGGGAAAACATTACTTGATGTTCACGTGCTGCAAATGCCAATGCTTCATCCTAAGGAGGGTTTTGGACTGATGAACCTATGAAAGTGGTGAACATTTGTAATAAGGGATGCCCAAACTCATTTTAGGAAACCCAGTCCATACTTCTCAGTGATACAGACCACTTATGATAGGTTATTTGCAATCTATATTTGGTAGAGTTTTGTCAGCTAGTTGGGGGCATCCCAAGTCGGGGAATCAGTGACAAATGAAACTTTTCACTTTCATGCATTGGAGAAGGAAGTGGCAACCCACTCCAGCGTTCTTGCCTGGAGAATCCCAGGGATGGGGGAGCCTGGTGGGCTGCCGTCTCTGGGGTTGCACAGAGTCGGACACAACTGAAGCGACTTAGCAGCAGCAGCAGCAATCTGCCCACCAATGTTGGAGATGCTGGAGACTCAGGTTTACTCCTTGGATCAGGAATCCCCTGGAGGAAGAAATGGCAACCTACTCCAGTATTCTTGCCTGGAAAATTCCATGGACTGAGGAGCCTGGCAGGCTACACAGTCCACGGGGTCGAAAGAGTCAGACACGACTGGGCGAGTCAGACACGACTGGGCGACCGAGCACACCCACAGCCAGCTAGTTCATAGCTATGCGATAGTCTTAAGGTGACGTGAAAGTATTTATTGGTGCAAAAAATGCTTCATGAAATGTTTTCTTAGTGATTGTTACTTGTAAGGTTTTGTAGTGTTTGGGATCTTTTTTAACTTTCATTTTTGTTTTTTGTACTTTTATAAGTCGTTTGAATCCATTCAAATCAAGTGTTTGATTTTTCACAAATTATAGAATAATATTTTTAAGAGAAATAAAGTCAAGGTTCATGAGGTAAATGTGCCAGGATGCTTAACACTAGCTAAATTAGGGAAGTTGGGGGAAAAAAGAAAAAAAAAAAAACCGCTAGTCTCTTCTTTGAACTTATCTGTATTTTTAAAATCTTCAAAACTTAAGGTTGCTTTATTTATTGAAAAATAAAATCTCCCCTTACTAAGGGATACTATTTGGTGTTTTAAAAGCTGAAAAATATTATCCCTATAAAGGGATGCTCAATGCATTAAATAGCCTATGGAAAACAGAGTTACTCAAACCTGGCTACACATTACAATCATATAGAGCATTTTAAAAAATTCCAGTGTCTGGGCCTCACTCCTAACCAATTAATTCAGAATACCTAGGAGATGGAGCACAGTTATTGGTACTTTTCTAAAAGTTCCACAGAGGATTCCAATGTGTAGCCAGAATGGAGAATACTGATACAGATGAAGGCTGGACTTAGAGATAAAAACTGAAGGATGGAATTGATTGTCTTGTGGACTTGGCCCACATTCATTCTCTGCCATTTTACCTGACAGCTACTTTCGTAAAAAGTCAGTTAAGGTTTTGCTAGGAGGAAAAGAACTTCCAAAACGTAGTAGCTTGAAGAAGTTTCCTGTGTCTTCCGTGAGGACTTCTCACCAGGGTCTGTTCCACCAGGACTGGAAGGGCTTGGATCGACCTTCACTTGCAGAACCTGATCTTCTAACCCCACGATCTCTCATTGCCTCGTGGGTTCAGCAGGGCTGTTTCTCTTGGTGACCTCAGGGAGGGTAACCCTAATCAACGAGTACTTTCGCAAGTCTCCTCGTGAATCATGTTTGCTAATGTCCCGTCAGCCAAAGCAGGTCCCGTGGCCAAGCCCAGATTCAAGGAGCATGGAGAAACACTCTCTGCCTTCGAATGGAAAAGTTGCAAAATCATAGTGAATGAAGGCCTGCATATAGCAATGGAATGAATGTGTGCCCATTTTTGGCAGTTGACCATAACAAATTAAAATGCATCCCTTTTTTAGTGAAAGCACTTGATAAAGCAAGATATTTCCTAGCACCTTTTAAAAAAAAATTCTTTTCGAGGGGACTTCCCAGGCGGTCCAGTGGTTAAGACTCTGCACCTCCACTTGAGGTGGGAGCAGAGGGTTTGATCCCTGTTTGGGGAACTAAGATTCCACGTGTTGTGGCACAGTCCAAAAATAAAATTTTTTTTCTAGTTAATTTTGGGAAAGTACCTTTAACTTGCATTACAAAAGAAATTTAATGGTAATTAAGGAATTTCTAAAACAGTTTAGAAATTAGGAAATTAGAGTTAGGAAATTTAGAAATTAGGAAAATCCAGAAAATCACAAAGACTAAAATAAAAATCATCAACAGAAATATTCAGAGATAATATTTTAGCACATTTCTTTCAGTATTTGTTTTCATATAAAAACATCTATTTAATGTGTTTTTATAACTGTTCAATACAGTTCAGTCGCTCAGTCGTGTCCGACTCTTCGAGACCCCATGAATCGCAGCACGCCAGGCCTCCCTGTCCATCACCATCTCCCAGAGTTCACTCAGACTCACATCCATAGAGTCTGTGATGCCATCCAGCCATCTCATCCTCGGTCGTCCCCTTCTTCTCCTGCCCCTAATCCCTCCCAGCATCAGAGTCTTTTCCAATGAGTTAACTCTTTGCATGAGGTGGCCAAAGTACTGGAGCTTCAGCTTTCGCATCATTCCTTCCAAAGAAATCCCAGGGCTGATCTCCTTCAGAATGGACTGGTTGGATCTCCTTGCAGTCCAAGGGACTCTCAAGAGTCTTCTCCAACACCACAGTTCAAAAGCATCAATTCTTCGGCGCTCAGCCTTCTTCACAGTCCAACTCTCATATCCATACATGACCACAGGAAAAACCATAGCCTTGACCAGACGGACCTTAGTTGGCAAAGTAATGTCTCTGCTTTTGAATATACTATCTAGGTTGATCATGAATTTTCTTCCAACGAGTAAGCGTCTTTTAATTTCATGGCTGCAGTCACCATCTGCAGTGATTTGGAGCCCAAAAAAATAAAGTCTGACACTGTTTCTACTGTTTCCCCCTCTATTTCCCATGAAGTGATGGGACCAGATGCCATGATCTTCGTTTTCTGAATGTTGAACTTTAAGCCAACTTTTTCGCTCTCCTTTTTTTATAACTGGCTCCCTTCCTTTAATAGTATGTCCTAGTTTTTCTGTGTCCTGAAGAATTCTTCACCATAATTTATAATAGCTCAGTAATATGCCATCATGTGAATGCAATATCATTTATTTAGCAAAACTTCCAATTAGGGGGTTTTAGAAGGTATTATCAGTAATAATAGTTCATTGTTTTATTAACAAAATTTGTCATTAATGATGACTGAATCTCAGCAGTTATTATGTCCCAAGTACCATTCAGGGTGGTTTAAGTATATCACACACTTCACAACAACTCCATGAGGTATAGGGAATTTTTTTTTCCTAAAGTTTTCATTTTGTATTGAGGTATAGCCTGTTAACAATGTTGTGGTAGTTTCAGGTGAACATTGAAGGGATTCAGCCATACATATACATGTATCCATTTCCCCCAAACCTTCCTCCTATCCAGACTCTGTAGGAACTGTTTTGACACTCCTTTAGAGTTAGAGAAACCAAAGAACAGAGAGGTTAGGTCCCACAAAGGTCTCACAATTAATAATTGGTCCAGCAGGGACTTGAACCCAGGCAATATAGTTTGAGAGTGTTTCCTTTTAACTATTATATTACATTGCCTCTCAAATAAGAATTTAGAAAGAACTTCTTTAGGACAAATTCCAGTACATTGAACTGAGTCAAAGTATATGCAAGGGTTTGTTTGGGTTTTTTGTTAATTTATTTATTTTTGTCTCCTCTGGGTCGTCATTGCTGACCCAGGGCTTTCTCTTGGGGTGGTGCTTGGGTTTCTCATTGCAGCGGCTTCTCCTGTTGTGGAGCACAGGCTCTAGGTGCACGGGTTTTCGGAGTTTGGTGCATGGGCTCAGCTGCTCCTTGGTGTGTGGAATCTTCCTGGACCAGAGATTGAACTCATGTCCGCTGCATTGGCAGGCAGACTCCCAACCACTCGACCACCAGGGAAGTCTGTATGCAGATCTGTTAAGGGTTTTGATAGAAAGTGTCATATTGCTCTCCCCAAAATTGGTCCAGTTGCACTCCCACTGGCAAGTCTGAGACTCTCATTTCCCTACACCTTCTCCACCACCAGGTATTCATTTCAGTTCAGTTCAGTCGCTCAGTTGTGTCTGACTCTTTGCGACCCCATGGACTGCAGCACGCCAGGCCTCCCTGTCCGTCGCCAATTCCCAGAGCTTACTCAAACTCCTGTCCATCGAGTCGGTGATACCATCCAACCATCTCATCCTCTGTCGTCCCCTTCTCCTGCCTTCAATCTTTCCCATCATCAGGGTGTTTTCAATACCACTGGGTATTATCACTTTCTAAATCTTTGCCAGTTCCATATAAAATGATGAGAGGGGCAGGGAATATATAGGAAATCTAGGTACCTTCTACTCAGTTTTGCTGTGACTCTACAACTGCTCTAAACAAAAAGTCTATGAAAAAATTATTTTCTTAGCAGAGGCTACCTTAAGATTTAAATTTTACTAACTTTAGTTTCTAGCAAACATGAGCTTCTTTTTTTTAAATTGAGACATAACTGACATATAACAGTTTCAAATGTACGAGATAATGATACGAAATTTGTACATACTGTGAAATGATGTCTTGTTAACATCTGTCCCCACCACCATAGTTACAAATTTTTCTTTCCTTGTGATGAGAACTTTTAAGATTCTCTCCTATCACCTTCCAAATAGGCACTGCAGTGTTAATACCTACAGTCATCGTGCTATACTTTACAGCCCCATGAATTATTTTGAGCTTGTTTTCTTTTATTAGATATTTGCATAAGCCAGGGTACAGAGAATGACGTGAAAATGGAAGACCTATTTGGGAATTCCCGAAAGCCTGGTAGGACAGCTGGGTGTGTATGGATGGTGATGAAAGGTGATGTGGGCAGTGTTGAAAGGTGATGTCGTGGACAGTGATGAAAGGGGAGGCCTGGAAACTCAGTGCTGCAAACTCCACGTCCACAGGGCCAGGCAGACAGTGTGGGCTGGGAATCACAGTGGGGGAGCAGGGTGGCCGGAGAGCTCCAGGCTAGATAACCCTCTGGTGACTTGTGGACAGTGGACTCTTGGCAGTCCAGACTGTCGTGGGAACTTTTCTTTTCGGCCGTGTCCCACTCCCCTTCAGTGGGGGTCAAACCAAACAGGTCTCCCAGTCAGATATGGTTTCTGGGCTACCTGTCTGCTGCATAGAGTCTGTAGACATGACGGCAAAGATCCTCTTGAGCCATGCTCAACACACTGGTGTCTTCCTGGCCCGAATGTGACCTAGAGCATCAAACCGCTGGCCCTGGCCAGGGTCATGGTTCTGAGGCGCTAGCTGGGGCAGTTGATTCATGACAGCATGGAGCAAAAGAAGAAAGTGCCGATTTACACTCACGTGTTTGTGGCACGAGGCCACTTTGAACTGGGTCCTGAGGAGCAGAAGCAGCAACGTAAAATCAGATACGGAGCGAGGAGTCAGAATTCTGGGGGCAATGGGCACCCGTGAGAGGGATCTGGGGTGACGGCAGGGCTGGATTTGTCATTTGTCCGAGGGTGAGTTGGGGAGCAGTCATCACAAAGCACTAGAAGAAGCAGACGCAAGGCAGAGGATTCTAAGTAATCCCACGTCCCAGATAGGAAGGCCGCAAGGTCAACACTAATTATAGAAAAGGCCATTTGCTGGTATGGCCGACAAAGTGGGCAGACTGGAGGCCGAGAGACTGGTTTATAGGCAATTAAAACAGTCTCGGTGAGCGGGCAGTGCTAGCCAGGAAAAAGATGCTCTGAAAAGCCAGGTAAGGCTTGAAGAACTGCTGGTAGATGAGAAATCAGTCAGGGGCTCACCTGAAAACCAGTTCATTGCTAACTGGACTTATGGTGGTGATCATTTTGCAATATATACAAGTATCGAGTCACTATATTGTACACGCAAAACTAGTACAATGTTATATGGCAATTGTACTTCAATTTAGGAAAAGAAGATGAATCTCTGGGAAATAGAAGACTTTAGTTTTATTTTAAGCACTCCGGAAAGTTTTGATATATTCGAAGTTTGGAAACATCAAATTCTTTTCTTTCTTCCTCGTCTTCCTTCTTTCCTTCCCTTCACTCAGTGGTGCACAGTTTATTTGCTGGTTATTTGGCCGCTTGTCTGAGGGTGCTGTGCTGTGCTATGTTGTTATGTCCAGTTCTTTGTGAGCCCATGGACTGTAGCCCGCCAGCCTCCTCTGTCCATGGGATTCTCCAGGGAAGAATACTGGAGTGGGTTGCCATGCCCTCCTCCAGGGGATCTTCCCAACCCAGGGACAGAACCCGGGTCTCCCACATTGCAGATGGTTTCTTTCCTGTGTGAGCCACCTGTCTGAGGGCAGATCCATCAAAGACAGCGTTCTGATGTTTGTTTAGATGTTATGGTATTTCTGGGACACCTGATAAAAGTCTCACTTGAGAGTACTTCCCTCTTGTTCATGCCAGAGGTCGGCCTTGCTTGATCCAGCTCCCCCAAAGGACACTCATCACACTGCGTGAATAGTTTGTCAGCAACAATGGGCACCCTATAATTCAAGGTTTTTATTCCAGGTGCTTTCATGAGACATTAAACAAAAAACCTCCACCCCTTTCAATGTGGCCATTCAATCTCAAACTTTCATGAAACATCATCGGAATGAAATTGCTGATCATTTCCTGCTTTACTCACAAACCTGCATGCTCTCAAGAAAACAGAGTAACCTGAGGACAGGCATAATACAAAGAAAACAGAATGATCATCTTTCAGCTGCTTGAACTCTGAGATCCTGAAGAGAGAGAGTTCCTTAAATAGAACTAGAGAAATATGCCACAGAGGAGTGCATACACATCTAATCCAGTGGCTCTTCATTCCAGCATTTCTTTCTTTCCTCCACTGAATTAGCATAATTCTGCACTAGAGTCAAGCAAATCAGATAAAAGGAAACTTCTTTCTCTTTCACATATTAAAAAGTACAACATATACCCACACAGATCAAACTCTTCAAAAGAAAATACAGAGAGGAGATGCTGAAAGACTAGTTATTTATCCAAGTTCATTCTTGGAGAGCTGGAGTTCAGAAACTTGCTCTGCACCCCTGGAAGCAATACACTGTCAAAGAGAAATCATTCTTGAAGTTTGATTTTTTTTAAAATTCTCTTCATTCCCTCTTGGGATACTTGTGGGGCAGCCTTGGGAACGGTTCAGTTCTGGCCTCTCCTTACATCCTCGAGCCGTTTTTACCTCCAGACAATGACTGTGGAGTTGCTTTCTAGGCAAGGGACAAGTGAGTGGCTCAGGGGTCATCATGAGTGGAGGATATTGAAGCCTGTCTTGGTTTAGTGAAGAGAAGAAGGAAAAGTTGTCTGATAGTAATGAAAGGCAGGCCTTCACTGCCACAGAGAAATCTGTCATAGTAACAGGGGTGTTTGACAAGAGCTAAAGCCCCGGTGGCTCAGAGGTTAAAGCGTCTGCCTGTAATGCGGGAGACCCGGGTTCGATCCCTGGGTTGGGAAGATCCCCTGGAGAAGGAAATGGCAACCCACTCCAGTATTCTTGCCTGGAGAATCCCATGGAGGGAGGAGCCTGGTAGGCTACAGTCCATGGGGTCGCAAAGAGTCGGATACGACTGAGCGACTTCACTTTCACTTTTCACTTTCAATGATAAACAGACAGAGAACAATGGAAGCAAAGGGTCAGGGGATCAAGGTCAGTCTTTAGGTCATGAATGCACTGAAACCTGATCTGTTCTCTGGGGTTGCCAAAGATTGTCTGATGTAGTCCACTGGAGAAGGGAATGGCAAACCACTTCAGTATTCTTGCCTTGAGAACCCCATGAACAGTAGGAAAAGGCAAAATGATAGGATACTGAAAGAGAAACTCCCCAGGTCAGTAGGTTCCCAATATGCTACTGGAGATCAGTGGAGAAATAACTCCAGAAAGAGTGAAGGGTGAAGCCAAAGCAAAACCAATACCCAGCTGTGGATGTGACTGGTGATAGAAGCAAGGTCCGATGCTGTAAAGAGCAATATTGCATAGGCACCTGAAATGTCAGGTCCATGAATGAAGGCAAATTGGAAGTGGTCAAACAAGAGATGGCAAGGATGAACGTCGACATTCTAGGAATCAGCAAACTAAAATGGACTGGAATGGGTGAATTTAACTCAGATGACCATTATATCTACTACTGCGGGCAGGAATCGCTCAGTAGAAATGGAGTAGCCATCATGGTCAACAAAAGAGTCCAAAATGCAGTACTTGGATGCAGTCTCAAAAATGACAGAATGATCTCTGTTTGTCTCCAAGGCAAACCATTCAATATCACAGTTACCCAAGTCTATGCCCCAACCAGTAATGCTGAAGAAGCTGAAGTTGAATGGTTTTATGAAGACTGACAAGACCTTTTAGAACTAACACCCAAAAAAGATGTCCTTTTCATTATAGGGGACTGGAATGCAAAAGTAGGAAGTCAAGAAACACCTGGAGTAACAGGCAAATTTGGCCTTGGAATGTGGAATGAAGCAGGCCAAAGACTAATAGAGTTTTGCCAAGAAAATGCACTGGTCATAGCAAACACCCTCTTACAACAAAAGAGAAGACTCTACACATGGACATCACCAGATGGTCAACACTGAAATCAGATTGATTATATTCTTTGCAGCCAAAGATGGAGAAGTTCTACACAGTCAACAAAAACAAGACCGGGAGCTGACTGTGGCTCAGATCATGAACTCCTTATTACCAAATTCAGACTCAAATTGAAGAAAGTAGGGAAAACCGCTAGACCATTCAGGTATGACCTAAATCAAATCCCTTATGATTATACAGTGGAAGTGAGAAATAGATTTAAGGGCCTAGATCTGATAGATAGAGTGCCTGATGAACTATGGACTGAGGTTCGTGACATTGTACAGGAGACAGGGATCAAGACCATCCCCATGGAAAAGAAATGCAAAAAAGCAAAATGGCTGTCTGGGGAGGCCTTACAAATAGCTGTGAAAAGAAGAGAGGCGAAAAGCAAAGGAGAAAAGGAAAGATATAAGTATCTGAATTCAGAGTTCCAGAGAATAGCAAGAAGAGATAAGAAAGCCTTCTTCAGAGATCAATGCAAAGAAATAGAGGAAAACAACAGAATGGGAAAGACTAGAGATCTCTTCAAGAAAATTAGAGATACCAAGGAAACATTTCATGCAAAGATGGGCTTGATAAAGGACAGAAATGGCCTGGACCTAACAGAAGCAGAAGATATTAAGAAGAGGTGGCAAGAATACACGGAAGAACTGTATAAAAAAGATCTTCACGACCCAGATAATCATGATGGTGTGATCACTAATCTAGAGCCAGACGTCCTGGAATGTGAAGTCAAGTGGGCTTTAGAAAGCATCGCTACGAACAAAGCTAGTGGAGGTGATGGAATCCCAGTTGAGCTGTTTCAAATCCTGAAAGATGATGCTGTGAAAGTGCTGCACTCAATAGGCCAGCAAATTTGGAAAACTCAGCAGTGGCCACAGGACTGGAAAAGGTCAGTTTTCATTCCAATTCCAAAGAAAGACAATGCCAAAGAATGCTCAAACTACTGCACAATTGCACTCATCTCACATGGTAGTAAAGTAATGCTCAAAATTCTCCAAGCCAGGCTTCAGCAATATGTGAACCGTGAACTTCCTGATGTTCAAGCTGGTTTTAGAAAAGGCAGAGGAACCAGAGATCCAATTGCCAACATCCGATGGATCATGGAAAAAGCAAGAGAGTTCCAGAAAAACATCAATTTCTGCTTTACGGACTATGCCTAAGCCTTTGACTGTGTGGATCACAATAAACTGTGGAAAATTCTGAGAGAGATGGGAATACCAGACCACCTGACCTGCCTCTTGAGAAATCTGTATGCAGGTCAGGAAGCAACAGTTAGAACTGGACATGGAACAACAGACTGGTTCCAAATAGGAAAAGGAGTACGTCAAGGCTGTATACTGTCACCCTGCTTATTTAACTTCTATGCAGAGTACAACATGAGAAACGTTGGACTGGAAGAAACACAAGCTGGAATCCAGATTGCTGGGAGAAATATCAATCACCTCAGATATGCAGATGACACCACCCTTATGGCAGAAAGTGAAGAGGAACTAAAAAGCCTCTTGGATGAAAGTGAAAGTGGAGAGTGAAAAAGTTGGCCTAAAGCTCAACATTCAGAAAACGAAGATCATGGCATCCGGTCCCATCACTTCATGGGAAATAGATGGGGGGACATTGGAAACAGTGTCATACATTATTTTTGGGGGCTCCCTAATCACTGCAGATGGTGATTGCAGCCATGAAATTAAAAGATGCTTACTCCTTGGAAGAAAATTCATGACCAACCTAGATAGTATATTCAAAAGCAGAGACATTACTTTGCCGACTAAGGTCCGCCTAGTCAAGGGTATGGTTTTTCCTGTGGTCATGTATGGATGTGAGAGTTGGACTGTGAAGAAGGCTGAGCACTGAAGAATTGATGCGTTTGAACTGTGGTGTTGGAGAAGACTCTTGAGAGTCCCCTGGACTGCAAGGAGATCCAACCAGTCCATTCTGAAGGAGATCAGCCCTGGGATTTCTTTGGAAGGAATGATGCTAAAGCTGAAACTCCAATACTTTGGCCACCTCATGCAAAGAGTAGACTCATTGGAAAAGACTCTGATGCTGGGAGGGATTGGGGGCAGGAGGAGAAGGGGACGACCCAGGATGAGATGGCTGGATGGCATCACTGACTCGATGGACATGAGTCTGAGTGAACTCCGGGAGTTGGTGATGGACAGGAAGGCCTGGCGTGCTGGGATTCATGGGGTCGCAAAGAGTCAGACACGACTGACCAACTGAACTGACCTGAAAAACACTGCACTAACCTTTCCTGTTTGTCACTGGAAGATTGTCCAGGAAACACTCTTGAGCAGAGGAATCTGGGCAGCTAATAAAAATGTCAATACAACCCATAAGGGAAAAGGATCTAGAAAAGAAAATAGATTCCTGGGTTGGGAAGATCGGCTGGAGAACAGATGGCCTACCCACTCCAGTATTCTTGGGCTTCCTTGGTGGCTCAGCTGGTAAAGAATGTGCCTGCAATGTGGGAGACTTGGGTTCAGTCCCTGGGTTGGGAAGATCCCCTGGGGAAGGGAACAGCTACCCACTCCAGTTTTCTGGCCTGGAGAATTCCATAGACTATACAGTCCATGGGGTCACAAAGAGTCAGACAAAACTGAGTGACTTTCACTTTCACTTTCATACATATATATATATAAATGAATCACTGTGCTACACATTGTAAATCAACCTCAAAAAATAAAGTATAAAAAAATCCGTACATATAAACCTTTCTGGATATACTAGGCCAAAGTATCAGTATCAGTAAATATAAACCCAGGCTTCCCTGGTGGTCCAGCAGTTAAGAATTTGCCTTGCAACGCAACGGACACCAGTTCCGTCTCTGGTCCTGGAAGATCCCACGTACCGAAGGGTAACTGACCCATGAGCCACAACTAATGAACCAGTGTTCTCAAACCTGTATTCTGCAACAAGAGAAGCCACCACAACTAGAGAGTAGCCCCTACTCGCCATAACTAGAGAAAGCCCTTGCCTATCAACAGAGACCCAGTGCAAGCAAAACTAAGTAAATATTTTTTTAAAAAATAAAATAAATATAAACCCTTCTGGATACTCTGGGTCAAAAGCTCCAGGAACATCTCATTTGTGGCTTTGTCCCCAGCATCTCCTCTGGAACACAGGAGACCCACAAGTAAACTGTTGAATGAGCGAATAAATTATCTTGAAACAAAATCAACAAGGGCTTTAGCATGTCCACACTCCTGGGCAATTCACTTCAGTGTTGTGGGCTCTTGTTTACACAGCTTGGCAATGAAGAGGCGAGGCGAGGCAAGGTGAGGCGAGGTTGCTCAGTCGTGTCCGACTCTTTGCGACCCCGTGGACTGTAGCCTACCAGGCTCCTCCGTCCATGGGATTCTCCAGGCAAGAATACTGGAGTGGGTTGCCATTTCCTTCTCCAAAGGATCTTCCCCACCCAGGGATCGAACCCAGGTCTCCTGCATTGGAGGCAGACGCTTTAACCTCTGAGCCAGCAGGGAAGCCCTGGCAATGAAGGCAACAATGAAGGGAACATATTAAAATATTAAAGCATGAAAATTTCTAAAATCCCTTCCTCTATACAATTTTAGTTTTCTCTTTTCCTTGTTTTATCTTTTCCTCTTAAAACCAAAGAAGTCTATTTGTTGGCAGTTTGTCAGAGGTGATGTAGAGAGGTCATCATCTCAGGGATCACAGAACTCCAAAAAAAAAATCCCCATGAAAAGAAAAGAGGATCTTTCTGTAACATATGTTAAACCAACACAACATTGTAAAGCAATTATCCTCCAATTAAAATTTTTTTTAAAAATTAAGGGATTAATGAACCATTGGAAGGCAAAAACAAATATACCATTTTATTTCTCAATATAACCCCAGTTAACAATGAGGGGGTAAAGGCTGCAACATATGTTTCCCAACTATCAGTTAATTTTCCATTTTTTAAATTAAGTTAATCAGCAATGAACACCATTTTTTCTTTGGTTGAATTTCACAAGCACAATTACTAAGTCAGTGAAGCAAATCAGACTTGGATGCTTGTAAATAAACCTTTTTAAAATATAAAAGCAATGTAACATTAAAGGAAGTTTTGTACACACAAATTTGCACGTCTCATATTCAAATACTGGGTTGGCCAAAAAGTTCATTTGGGTTTTTCAGTAAGAGCTTATGGAACCCAAATGAACTTTTTGGCCAATTCAGTATTTAGACATGATTTTATTGTGAAAAGTGAAAGTCACTCAGTTATGTGACTCTACGAATTCTCCAGGCCAGAATACTGGAGTGGGTAGCCTATCCCTTCTCCAGGGGATCTTCCCGACCCAGGAATTGAACCGGGGTCTCCTGCATTACAGGTGGATTCTTTACCACCTGAGCTACCAGGGAAGCCCACATGGTTTTATTAATAAGGTACAATTCCATGTTCTCATCCAGGGGCAATTTATCCTCCCAGTGGACATTTGGCATCGTGTTCATTGTGCTCAGTCGTGTACAACTCTTTGTGACCCCATGGACTGTAGCCCACCAGGCTCCTCCGTCCATGGGATTCTCCAGGCAAGAATACTAGCGTGAATTGCCATTGCCTCCTCCAGGAGATCTTCCCAACCCAGGAATAGAACTCCCGTCTCCTGAATTGGCAAGCTGATTCTTTACCACTAGTGTCACCTGGGAAGCCCACATTTGGCATTATCTGTAAACATTGGGGTCACAACTTAGGGCTCAGGGGAGCAGGTAGAGGTGGCACTGGCATCTAGTGTGCAGAGGCCAGAGCTGCTGCCAAACACCCTACAATGCCCAGGACGGCCTCCACAACAGAATCATCCAAAGTGCCACTGAGAAAGTTGCTTTAGGTTATAGTACAAAAAAGCATTCTCTTCCACAGCTCCTCTGTCTTCATGGCTTGAATAGAAACAATTATGTTTTCAACCATTTATTTAGTTAAGTATGCGAGGCACTGTGCTAAACACAATACACACGTTATCTTAGGTAACAAAAACTCTCTGACGTTTTGAAGATTAGCACATGATGTTTGAAAGAGACTACGTAATTGTTCAAGGTCACCCAAGCCTGTAAATAGCACAGCCTGGGATTTGTTGCAAGAGGTAAATCCCATCGGTGGCTCAGTGGTAAAGAATTTGCTTGCAATGCAGGAGACACAGGAGATATGGGTTCGATCCCTGCATTGAGAAGATTCCTCTGGAGGAGGAAATAGTAACCCATGCCAGTACTCTTGCCTGAAAAATTCCATGGCCAGAGAGTAGCCTGGTGGGCTATAGTCCATGGGATCGTAAGAGTCAGACACAACTTAGGGACTGAACAACAACAGTGACTTTTCCTACTTTTCTAAACTGACTTTCCAGAGTTGTGCCAATTTCCAGCACCACTGTGAAGCCGTGAGAAAACCTCTTTCAATACACTGACCCTAGCATTACTTTTGACATTGAAAACCAAAATTCTTGCTTATTTAATAAGCTAAAAATTATGTATCTGAGCTTAAATAATAAACAGTTGCTGTAATTTGTTACCAGGTGTGAAATGAAAGTCGCTCAGTTGTGTCCAACTCTTTGTGACCCCGTGGACTAGTCCATGGAATTCTCCAGGCCAGAATACTGGAGTGGGTAGCCTTTGCCTTCTCCAGGGGATCTTCCCAGCCCAGGGATCAAACCCAGGTCTCCCGCATTGCAAGTGAATTCTCTACCAGCTGAGCCACCAGGGAAGCCTGATTACCATGTTACCTTGTATACCTCTCCCAAAACGAGGAACACGCTCGCCGTGTAAGAACAATAAGGAGGAAAGTCAAGTCAATATAAATAAAGCTTGTGTTCCAAAGAAACACATTCATTTATTCAACAAATGCAGCTGTTTGTCTAGTAGAAGCTAAGCCCCAAGAAAAACATTCCTGCTTAGTCTGTAAACTTGATCTCAAATCTTTTGTTTAAATAAGCCTATGAAGAGCAAATGAGAGAATTGTGTTTTATAGTTTAAAATGTTTTCTCTGATAATATTAGTGTCTTTTTTGCCCTGTCCTAGAAATACTGCAGAACAGATGCTACCTTGGATACCTGTGAATTGAGGCAGACTTGTACCCACATACCCCATAACTCCCCTCCTGACAAACAATAATCATAATAGCAACAATCATAGCACAATATAGTCTGATATTTTAAAATATATAGTAATAGTGTAAGTAAGTAAAGTCACTCAGTCGTGTCCGACTCTTTGCGACCCCATGGACTGTAGCCTACCATGCTCCTCCGTCCATGGGATTCTCCAGGCAAGAGTACTGGAGTGGGTTGCCATTTCCTTCTCCAGAGGATCTTCCCAACCCAGGGATCGAAGCTGGGTCTTCTGCATTGTAGGCAGATGCTTTACTGTCTAAGCCACCAGGGAAGTCATATAATGTGTATAATGGGATACAGTAGTACATCCCATTAGTGGATCATTTTAGTAGGTCTTAAATGAACATTTTTAACATGAGAGTAAACTAGAAAATAGCAGACAAGTGTACTGCTACAACACTAAATATTTTGTGAAACTTTTGTGTGGGTGAGAGAGTGAAATTGTTTTCCAGTGGCTTGCAGCCTAAAGGGTTGAAAACCTCTGATCTTATCTACCTACTTCACTGGAAAAGTAAGTCTGGGGGCCATTGCATGATGGCCAAGAATACACAGCTAGTTCTGGGGTGAGAACTTAGTTCCCAGCTCCCTAGGCCAGTATCTGTTCCACTGGGGAATTCAACCTAAGGTCAGTCTCTGGGGGAAAAACCGGAAAGAGATGTAGAGATGTTTTTAGGGGAGTAAAAGGGGCCACTGGCTGTTGGCACAAGTAACAAGATCAGTCGCTTTGGGGTCTCCACATATTTTTTAAAAATTATTAATTAATTAATTTTATTTTTTGGTTGCACCGGGTCTTTGTTGCTGCGCACGGGCTTTTTCTCTAGTTGCGGCGAGCGGGGACTACTTTCTGTTGCGATATGCGGGCGTCTCATTGCAGGGGCTTCTCATTGCAGGGGCTTCTCATTGCAGGGGCTTCTCATTGCAGGGGCTTCTCTTGTTGCAGAGCACCGGCTCTAGGCGGGAGGGGTGGGGGCTGGGGGGTGGGGGGCTTCAATAGTCGAGGCTCTTGGGCTCAAAAGTTTCCTTTGTATCCAAGGTTCCACATCCATGGATTCAACCAACCTCCTATTGCCTACGCTACTGAAAAAAATCTGTGTAGGAAAGGACCCTTGCAGTTCAAACCCATGCTTTTCAAGGGTCAATTGTGTTCCCTGCAGAGGGGACAAAGATGTAAGTATCAGATTATTTCACGAGAGCAGAATTTGAGTGAGAAGAGCAGAGTGGGAAGCTCCCCTGAAATTGGATGAAGGCTGAGGGAGCGACTTCCGGAGGGGAAGAAATGAAGCTGAGTTCCTGGCCGTATTGATTGTAGCCCAAGCTTGACTGTGCGCAGGGATCCTCGCTGGGGCTTGGCAAGATGCTCATTCTGGTGCAGAAGGAATGGGTGGGGCCCGAGATACTGCATAAAGAGTCAGTTTGTGATGTTCAATATTAATGAGAATGAAAGAGGAAGAGAAATATTTTGTTCTTTTAAAGATTCAGTCCTTTAAAGGAGGGCCAGCGAATTTTCGTCAAGACAATGTTTTATTCACATCTTTCTGTAATTATTTAATTGAAAGAGACATAAAAATCACACATCAGCTGCCTTGCTGACATGAGTGAATATACCAGATTACCTATTTGCTTTCCAGACTGCCTCTACCCACCGCTCAATTTAACCAAGGCGAGGTTTATTCTAAATTATTTTAAAGTTTGTTCTGGGACTTCCCTGGTGGTTCAGTGGCTAAGATCTTGTGCTTCCAATGTAGGGGGCGCAGGTTCAATCCCTGATCAGGGAACTAAGGTCCCACATGCCTTGGAATGCAGCCGAAACAATAGTAATTTTGAAAAATGTGTGCGAAGAACAAAATTAAAGAAGCCTCTTCTCTTATAGGCAAAGACTAAAGTAACTTTTAAAGTATTAAATGCAAACTAAAATAATAGGAAGACATATTGCTTAATAAAGAGTTTTTCTTGAGTGCTTAACACTTACAAACAACGTTTTTAAGTTTGGCAACAAGGAAAGAAGAATCTCTGATAGAGAGCCCGTAGGGGTGAAGACTCATGTTATTTACAGAAAAGGCTGTGCAAAATTTAATTTTAGCTGGAAGACTTTAGTACAGTTCTTAATTTCAATCCTCATATAGTTATTATGTGACATCAGAGCAAAAGAGCAGAGCTTTTTTTTACTGTCTGAAAATCCACGTTTTCATCAGTTTTTTTAAAAAATATTTTATTTCTTTTTTTATTTGACTGCTCCAGGTCTTAGCTGTGGGAATCTTTTTAGTTTCACCATTCGAACTCCTCCTTGTGGCATGTGGGATCTAGTTCCCTGGCCAGGGATCAAACTCGGCTCCCCCAGAACACGGAGTATTAGCCACCGGATCACCAGGGAAGTTCCTTATCAGTGTTTTTAAAGAGGAAAAAATGTTATGTGCCTAAATCCATTAAACTTCTCAATATATTGATCTTGTCCAATTTTTAAATTAAAAATATCCATCATCTTGGGTAATTTGGTTCTCATTAGTTTGTGTATTCGTTTTCTATTTGCCATTGTCACAGTTTATCACAGACTTAGGGGCTTAAATGATGTACTTGTCTCCTCTTATGGTTCTGTGGGTCAGAAGTCTGACGTGGTCTCACCAGCCCAAAGTCAAGGTGTTGGCTGCACTATGCTCCTCTCTGTAGGGCTGGGTTGTATCCCTCTCCTTGCCTTTTCCAGTTTCTACAGGCCACTCACATACCCTAGCCCCTTCCTCCTCCTCACCTTGTACCACTCCAGCCAGCTCTCCACCTCCCTCTTCCACTGTTAAAGACCCTTGTATTTACAATGGCCTTGGATAAATCGGGATAATCTCACTAGTTGAAGGTGAACTGATCAGCAACCTTAATTCCCCTTTGCCATAGCATATTGTCAGGTTCCAGGGATTAGGATGCAGACTTGTTTGAGGATATGCTGGGGGCAGGGGCATTATCCCTCCTGCCAGATCTGTTAAGAAAAGACTGTTTTGCAATTCGAGTCCCAATGTCATTTGCATGGTATTCACATTGCATTTCTCACTGATGAGAATCCCTAGAGCTCTTATAACACAAACTAGCCCTCATTTAGTTGCACTTACATTGATTCCCATATTCAGTGCTCCTTTTCCAGTAATGGAATCTCTGTCACTTACTAGCATTAAGGATGACATAGAGTGGCCAGTTTCCTGAGCTTTTACTGTAAGATAGATGTTATCTGGAAAGTCCTAAAAATTTTGGATAATGGTACTTTTTACAATAGCCAAGACATGGAAGCAACCTACATGTCCATTGACAGAGGAATGGATAAACAAGTTGTGGCACATATACACAGTAGAATATTACTCAGCCATAAAAAAGAATGAAATAATGCCACTTACAGTAACATGGATAGACCTAGAGATTATATTAAGTGGCATACGTTGGACAGAGAAAGACAAATCCCATATTATATCACTTACACGAGAAATCTAATTTAAAAAATGATACAAATGAATTTATTTACAAAACAGAAATAGACTCACAGATCTCAAAATTAAACTTATGGTTACCAAAGGGTGAAACATGGGGGGAAGTGATAAATTGGGAGATTGGGATTAACATATACACACCACTATAGATAATAGAGATAACTAATAAGAACCCAAACAACAAGGATCTACTGTATATCACAGGGAACTCTACTCAATAGTCTGTAATAATTTATATGGGGAAAGGGTCTGAAAAAAGAAGGGATATATATGTGTGTAAACTGATTCCCTTTGTTGTACATGAAAAACCAACACAACATTGTAAATTATCTATACTCTAATAAAAACAGTTTTTAGGTAAATTCAATTAAGATTCAATTGAGATACCAGGAAATTCTCAGCTTTTCCATCTGCACTGTGATTGCATCCAGTGGCGTTTCTTGCAGGCTTGCAAGATATGAAAAATGAAAAAAAAAGAAAAATAGATTATTTTTACAGGGGAAGTCTAGGTTCGTAACTACCAACAGTTCTCACAACAAGCCTTTGGGGATTTGTACCAATGATGAGAAATCTGATGTGAAAGAAACTATACTGAGAAAATGAGCATGCCTTGGAAGCTTAGGTTCTTATTTCTGATTTTTCTTCTTTATGAACATTGCAGGTGTCCCTGGCTCCATGCCAAATGCATCCTGGGCCGGTGACCTCAGAGCTGTGAAGTGGTTTGACATGAAAGATAAACACGGAGGCTGCCACGGTGAGGCATTCTTTTCAAACTTTGAGGCCACTTTGCTTGTTGGTGTTGGCATGAAAGGAGCTGTGGAATACAGGGGTTCTCACAGACAGACCTGCTGGTTTATTTAGACAGCCTGTGAATTATTAAACAGAGCAACTAGAGGCACAGTCCTTGAAAACTTAATGTGGTTTTTTTTTAAATAGTATTAATTTTAAAAAAATATTTATTTATTTTTGGCTGCACTGAGTCTTCCTTGCTGTGCATGGGCTTTCTCTAGCTGTAGTGAGCTGGGGCTATTCTCTAGTTGCAGTGGCTTCTCTTGTGCAGCACAGGTTTTGTTGCCCTGGAGCATGTGGGATCCTGGTTCCCACGCCAAGGATAGAACCTGTATCCCCTGCATTGGCAGGCAGATGCTTCACCACTGGACCACCAGGGAAGTCTCAAGTTTAAGTATCTTACAGACATTCTCTGTCTTACGATTACCTAGGGAGATGTAGAGGTAGGCTCAAATTATAATGGTACTTTCCTCTTGCTAGTTTCTGTTCTCTTTTTCTTCCTTCCTTTTTCTGTCCCTTTTGAGGGTGCAGCAGTTAGGCAGAGCAAGCAGTCACAATGAGAAGTGATGTCACCTTCTCTCCAGGGAGCCCCATCCCTCACATCAGCCTCTGCCCCCTCCACCAATGGGTTTCCAGGTGGCTTGGAGGTATTTGCTCCAGCATGATGGCAGGTGACAGCAAAAAGAGAGATTGCCCCTCCAAATGGATAAGAACTAGAAGACGAGCAGCTGTGAAGAAGACTTCTTATCGGTCTTGGTGTGGATTCCATTAAGACTCTCGCCTGATACATGGCTGCTGCTGCTGCTAAGTCACTTCAGTCGTGTCCGACTCTGTGCGATCCCATAGGTGGCAGCCCACCAGGCTCCCTCGTCCCTGGGATTCTCCAGGCAAGAACACTGGAGTGGGTTGCCATTGCCTTCTCCAATGCAGGAAAGAGAAAGTTGAAAGTGAAGTCGCTCAGTCGTGCCCGACTCTTAGCGACCCCATGGACTGCAGCCCACCAGGCTCCACCATCCCTGGGATTTTCCAGGCAAGAGCACTGGGGTGGGGTGCTGTTACATGGCAGCGTGCCTGTTTGTTGACGAGAGCGAGCATAACAAGGTACCGTAGACTGAGGGGTTCAAACCACCGAAGCTTCTTTGCTTACAGTCCTGGAGGCTGGAAGTCGGAGATCGACATGCCGGTAGCTTTGGCTTTTCCTGGGGCCTCTTCCCTTGGCTTGCTTAGATCAGGGCCATCCATTAGACCTCATTTAACTCAGTTATCTCTTTAAAGGCCCTACATCTAACACAGTTACAGTCTGAGGTGCTGGAGGTTAGGACTTTGACATGTGAATTTGGGGGAAATACAATGCAGTCTATAAAAGAAGGCCATAAATATATATTCAGTGAATGAATGATTAAGTGAACAGTTGAGTGAGTGAATAGGAAGGTTTGCCCTGTAAAGTCTGGCCCCTCCCCACCCCACCCCCCCGCCCCCGCCATTCAATTTATAGCTTCACTTATTAGTCCTTTTATTCTACATCTAACATTTCAGATAATAAATAATAATATTTTCACCTAGTAGTGTCCGACTTTCTGTGACTCCATGGACTATAGCCTGCCAGGCTCTTCTGTCCATGGAACTCTCCAGGCAAGAACACTAGAGTAGGTTGCCATTTCCTTCTCTATGAAGAAGAGAAATGGCAACATTTCAGATGAAAACTCCAAATTGCTGCTTCTTGCCAGTTCTCCACCAAGCTTGCGCTCCTTCCCAGGTGTGTCTCTTGAGGTCCCCACCCCCCCCATTATAGAGGCCAGCATCCTTGCATCCCTGCACAAGTCTTCCTGCAAGTATATTCATGTCTCTACCTTAATTGGCCCACGTTTTCCCCAGAGGACAGCTCATTGCCACCTGCCTGCATAACCTGCCCTCCTAGTGGGGAGAGGAAAATGCAGAGAAGGATATTTTGCACTTTGCTCTCCTGGGTCTTCCTTAGAAAATGGACTATCTCTATCAGTGAGGGTCCCAGTATTGGGGATAGGCTGTCTTCTCCACATCCTTCTATAACCCCTATCACCTGGCCTCCAGGGCCACTGCGGTCATCCTCTGATCCGCTTCTCCTCCTCTTCTCTGGCTGTAACACTTGAGGATGTCAACATCTACAGCATGGACCCATGTGATGGGATTACTTTGCAGCCCAAGCCCTCCCTCCCCGCTCCCTACAGAAGTTCGTGTCCATTGTGTATCAGCCACGTATACTCCCTGCCCAAGTAGAGACTTACCTTCAGTCTCCTTGACATCACCTGCATCCAGGACTTGCCTCAGTAGAAAAGGTATAGACTAGTCAGATTTGCCTTTTTGTAACGACTTTTAGGCTTCCCAGGTTGCTCAGTGATAAACAATCTTCCTGCCAATGCTGGAGACGTGAGTTCCATCCTGGGTCAGGAAGATCTCTTGGAGAAGGAAATGGCAAACCCGCTCCAGTATTTCTGCCTGGGAAATCCCACGGACAGAGGAGGCTGGTGGGTTAGCAACTAAACCACAACAGCAAAGGACTTTTACTGATTACATGACAGATGGGGCCATGAATGTAGCCTCTAGCCAGGAACTACATAGAGTTCAAAGTTTGGATAGCCCAGTCTGCCCCCTTCAAACAAATGTCTCACTTTTTTTCTTCTCTTAACACCTGTTATGCCATTTGAAAGCCTTAAGCTGTTAGCATTAAAAATATTTGTCCCCAAACCACTATATGGGGAAAAGAAAAAGGCACAGTCTGGACAGAGGAGGTAGAACTCTATATCAATCCACCAAGTCAGTAATATCATCTGGATCTTGTCCCCTTGGCTGTGTTTGTTCCAAACCTGTGAGTGTAGCCACTTTCCAAGCCTTGTTAGCATTTAGAATCACAGAGTACCATTCTAGACCTGTGGTCTTGAACTTCAGCTCCCATCTCTGATTCCAATCTCTTCGTCTTCCTTCACCAACTTATATACTATATATTTTACTGTCTTTCTTCCCCAGAACAGAATAGAAGGCCCAGCAATGCTGGGGGTTTTGACCAGTTTGTTCATTGCCATAGCCCCACATCTAAAATATGATGTTGTCATGTTAGATGTGTTTGCTTTTTTAAAATTGGGACTTCCAGAGATTCAACTTTCCTGGCTCCCTCCTCCTACAGGTTCTTTATGAGGATCCCTTGTCTAGCCTGTGTACTGTGTCAGCTTTTCATGCTGTTCTCGCAAACATTTTAGATTCCCTTGGCATTTGATCCTAGGAGGCTGATTCGTACGCGTAATCATTACTGTCGTCTGCTTTTTGTCATTTGTGGTTCCCTAGGCAGAACACTGGTGAAGAATGCTCCAGAACTGTCCTAAACTCACCCACCACCTCCCTTCAGATGGCCCTTCTGGCTGCCCACTTGTTCTTTTATTTACGTCATTACTGGCCTGGTACTCTTCATGGTGTACCCATTTTCAGCTTTTTGGCTCACCTTTAAACTCCTAATCTTGTGCTGAAACAGCCCCTCTACTCTCCAAAGGTGATCATTTCAACTTTAGGAAGAACTTTGAAGACATTTGATTAAAATCACCTTATCAATTCCTTTATCAAGTCATCCCTTTCCTCCATCTTAGAGCATTTTGGTTTTTGGGGGGTGGGGCGGCTGCATTGTGTCTTAATTGCAGAATCTTTGTTGTAGAATTCGGGATCTGGTATGTGGGATCTTAGTTCCCTGACCAGGGACCGAACTCACATCCCCTGCATTGGGAGGTGGATTCTTAACCACTGGACCACCAGGGAAGTCCCCATCGTAGGGCATTTTGGACCCTTTCTCCCATTGTTGCTTTCTGTTTCAAGAAGAAAAGTGACCCATCCTCCCAACCAAGGTCCCCATCTGGCCTCAGTCATGTGCGGGTCCACCTCAGTTATCCCGTTGCTCTCTTGCATTCTGAGTGACTGTCTCTGCTGGTTCTTTTCCTTCTCTCTGCCAAGATGTATTTCTGCCTCTGTCCTCAAGACCAAGCTGTCTAGGCTCTCTCCTCATGATCCAACCCCAAATCTTCTCTCCTGTTCACTTTCTTTTCTTAAGCATGGGTGTGCTGTTGTGTACCAAGTTGTTCTCACCTACCACCAGCTTATTCTTTAACATCCCCCGAACTCTGGCTTCTTTCTCCACTGATTTTCAGTCTCCTGTCTCTCTTCCCAGCCACATTGAGTTAATTATCAAGTCCCATCGGTCCTTCTGTGCTCTGTCTCTAATAGCTTTCCTTTCCCACTCATGGCAACCATTAACTTCAAACAAACCCTCTGGTTTACACGATTACTACAGTCTCTTGATTGGTTCCTAATGTACCTTGCAAAGCTCTGCAAAATTAATCTTGCTGAAATCTATTTCATCATTTGATTCTTCTATTAAATTTCTCCAACTCTTTCAAAAAAAAGGGGGTAAAAATGGCCCAAACCTTTCATCTATTTTAAGACAGTCAACCATAGTAGCTCTACTATATGCCAAACAAATTCTGGAAAGAGTGCAAACTTCTCACAGCTTCCTTGTTTTGAAACTGTTCCCCAGCAAACTCTTTTGTAGCAGCAAATTCCCCTCTCTGCATTTTTCCACCTGATGCTTTCCCATCCATCTTGAGATGCTTCCCAATTCTACCCACCTGTGAACTCTCCACTCATCCTTCTCTACACGTTTCATTAACTGTTATTTTGACATCTTATATTTATCAGGCACTGTTCCAAATGTGGCTTCCCCAATGGCTTGGCAGTAAAGAATCCACCTACAACTCAGGAGACATGGATTTGATCCCTGGGCTGGGAAGATCCCATGGAAAAGGAAATGGCAATCCATTCCAGTATTCTTGCCTGGAAAATCCCATGGACAGAGGAGACTGGCGGGCTACAGTCCATGAGCTCACAAAAAGTCGGATTTGACTGAGCAGACACACTTGTAGATGTAGGGGACTTAGAAGTAAACACAATGGTCTCAAATTTCAACTCTTGAGCTTATATTCTAGTCTGGGGAGAAAGACAACAAAGAAACATGTATGTTGGTGATGAGTACCAAAAGGAAAATGAATCGGGGAAGCAGGAAAGGAGGTCAGAAATGGCCTCACTGAGAGGATGGCCTTGAAGTAGAGCCCTAAGCGGTGCCAGAGGGAGCCCTGAGGATGTCTGGAGGAAGGGCGTGGTCCAGGGAAGGAGGGGCGTGGTCCCGGGGAGGAAGGACAAACAGGGATGCTTCCTTTGCTCAGGACGCTGCAGTCCGTGGGGTCGCTAAGAGTCGGACACGACTGAGCGATTTCACTTTCATGCATTGGAGAAGGAAATGGCAACCCACTCCAGTGTTCTTGCCTGGAGAATTCCAGGGTCGGGGGAGCCTGGTGGGCTGCTGTCTATGGGGTCGCACAGAGTCGGACATGACTGAAGTGACTTAGCAGCAGCAGCAGCAGCAGCAGCAGTTTTCAGGATACGGAGAAGGCAATGGCACCCAACTCCAGTACTCTTGCCTGGAAAATCCCATGGACGGAGGAGCCTGATAGGCTGCAGTCCATGGGGTCGCTAAGAGTCAGACACGGCTGAGCGACTTCACTTTCACTTTTCACTTTCATCCATTGGAGAAGGAAATGGCAACCCACTCCAGTGTTCTTGCCTGGAGAATCCCAGGGACGGGGGAGCCTGGTGGGCTGCCGTCTATGGGGTCGCACAGAGTCGGACATGACTGAAGTGACTTAGCAGCAGCAGCAGCAGCAGCAGCAGTTTTCAGGATACGGAGAAGGCAATGGCATCCCACTCCAGTACTCTTGCCTGGAAAATCCCATGGACGGAGGAGCCTGATAGGCTGCAGTCCATGGGGTCGCTAAGAGTCAGACACGGCTGAGCGACTTCACTTTCACTTTTCACTTTCATCCATTGGAGAAGGAAATGGCAACCCACTCCAGTGTTCTTGCCTGGAGAATCCCAGGGACGGCGGAGCTTGGTGGGATCGCACAGAATCGGACTGCCGTCTATGGGATCGCACAGAGTCGGACACGACTGAAGCGACTTAGCAGCAGCAGCAGCAAGGGGGCTGATGTGACTGATGTGAAGTTTATTAAGGGTTATAACTGAATGGGTAAATGGTGAGAGGTGAGTCCGGGTGATGAGGGCCAGACTCTGAGGAGTCTTGAACGCCATTGCTAGGATTTTGGCTTTTTCTCCAAATGAGACAAGAAGCCATCAGAAGGTTTTGAGCAACAGACACATCTTCTGCTTACGTTTAAAACAGCCGCTCTAGCTGCTGTGCTGAGAATATGCTAACAGGCAAAAACGGAATTGACGAGCCTATCTGCAGGGAAGGAATGGAGACTCAAACAGAGAGACTGGACTTGTGGACACTGGAGGGGAAGGAGAGAATGAGACGAACGGAGAACGTAGCTGGCTCTGTGATGACCTGGCGAGGTGGGGCGGGGGCGGGCTCAAGAGGCAGGTGACACATGAACAATTATGGCTGATTTGCCTTGTCCTGTGGCAGAAACCAACACAACATTGTAAAGCAGTTTTCCCCCAATTAAAAGTAAACTTTTTTTTTTTTAATGGAGGCACTGGGAACCAGTCAGACAGGAAGATGGGGCAGCTTGCCTAGGATGGAGGTATCGGAGGGGGTGAAATGTGGTCAAATTGCATTAATATTTTGAAGGTTGAGCTGACAAGGTTGCCGCCAGATTGGACGTGGGGTGTGGAAGGAAGGGGGAGAAGGGCCGAGTGTACTGAAGAGTAGGCTTGCCCTGGATTAAGATTGAGAAGACTTGGAGAGGATTAAGGAGTTCGTAGGTGACACACGGGTGAGGTTTATTCCCCATCTAAGAGGAGAGATAGGACCTTCCCTGGTGGTCCAGTGGTTAGGACTCCACGCTTCCAATGCAGGGGACAAAAGTTCGATCCCTGCTTGGGGAACTGAGATCCCGCGTGCTTTGCAGCAAGGCCAAACGTTAATTTTAAAAAACACAAAAAACCTCATACATAATAGAGGAGAGATAAAGTAGGCACTTGGATAGCCCAGGGAAGAGACCCGACCAACTCAGTCCACAAAGACCCCTCCCATCTGTCTACATCTAGGACGTCTCGTCCTTGAAACCCAGAGTTCATAATACGTGAATTGCCTTGTGATGCCTATTGTGTTATTCCTTTGGACTACTTAACTCTCATTTTCTGTAAGTGCATATTTATATCTTTGTCTCCTCATAGAAAGTTTAACTTCCTTGTGGGCTGGGCTGACGCAGTCCTCCTTCATCGGAATCCCCTAGTGCTTGGCACAGTCCTAGCCCTGTAGCAGTCAGTTGGACACCCTACTGTTCTGCAAACTCACCCCCATTGACATGAAAACAAGCCTGTTTTGACTGTTTCTTGTTCTCTCCAATTACAGGCCACTATGTCCATGATATTTGTATCTATGGCAACGGAGACTTAAAGTGGTTGATTAATTCGTCAAGCCTCTTTGCCAACAAGTTTGAGCTCACTGCGTACCCCCTCACTGTGGAATGCCTGGAACTGAGGCTTCGAGAAAGGACCCTGAATCAGAGTGAAATTGCAATACAGCCCAGCTGGTATTTCTGATCTACTGCCACTCAACGTCTAAAGGGAAATCACCTCTGGGAAGGAGAGCCTTTTTTTGGGAGAAAAACTTTGCCTGGGTTATGTGAACAGTCTCAGGGCCAAGGTTATAGCTTCAGGACCTGACTGCATAGTTACACGTCAAAATGTCTGCCAGACACTGTGAAATGTGCTGTCAGGATGCTTGCACGGTGATACTGGTTCTTAGGCCACCCTGGAAGTTTCTTGAGGTTCAGCGCTCTTTCAGGCTCATGTCCCCATCTGTGATAAACTGAACTGTTTTCAGATCTTTGCATCAGACCCTCATCGTATATAAATATTCTCATGAAAAGGAGAATGGTAGATAATACTATTTAGGGAAATAAGAATCAAGTTTCTTTGAAGAAGGAATTTTTTTTTAATCACAGATCTGTAGCCTCACATGAGTGGACTCCTCCTGCTCTTTGCTCAGCTGTATGTCGGCATAGAAACTGCTTTTCAGGTAACTCTCCAGTCTCCTTTAGAACTTGAGCTGCTAGAACTGAGAACTTGGTCCTATTCCTGAGTTTCAACAGTAGCATTTTCAAGTTTCCTGTGCCTACAGTTTTTTGTTTTTTTTTTTTTCATTCTTTACATTCTGTGTAGAATGTAAAGTTATTCACAGGAGACCAAATTTAAGACAGCTGTCACTGCCTGCTACTTCAGTAAAAGATCCTCAGGTAGTTCGCTTCTTGAATATTTGTCAGAGTGTCCTCTGACCCCTCTCCATCATTTTCCATTGAGAACATGGGAAAGTTCTTGAAGAATGAAGATATTTCAAGAGTGGAAGTGCTATTGCATGGGTGTAGCCCCAAGCCTTGACTATTTCAGGTGAATCACTTCCCTTTTTTTGCCTTCACCCCCACCAAAGTGGGGCTTCCCCAGTGGCTCAGTAGTAAAGAATCTCCCTGTGATGCAGGAGACACAGGAGATCCGGATTCAATAACTGGGTCAGGAAGATCCCGTGGAGAAGGAAATGGCTACCCACTTCAGTATTCTTGCCTGGGAAATCCCATAGACAGAGAAGCCTGGTGGGCTACCGTCCATGCGGTCACAAAGAGTCGGGCATGACTGAAGCGACTAAGCATGCACACACCACCAAAGTGATCTTACCTGCAAAATGGAGACCAAATGCTATCCCATGAGCCTTTAAGGAGTCCACAGTGTTCTCTGGGTAACTTTGCAGTGCCTGTGGGGGTCGTAGGAGTGCTTGGATTTTTAAAAGCTTTCAGTTGTGGAAGAGCCTCTTTGTTACTTATCCTTTATCCCATTCATCCATCCAATCCATCAGTAAGTATTTCTTGGGTGTCTACTATACACCAGACACGTGCAGAGACAAGAAGTGAGAAGCTTTTTCACTCTGAAAATCTTGGCAATAATGCCAGCATTGGAAAGAGAATCTCTAGAACTCCAGAGAATCTCACAGAGTATATTATTCCCCCTGGCTCCGGCCACCTCATGAAGCATGTGGAACTCCCCTGACTGGGGATCAAACCCGCGGCCCCTGCAGTGGAAGTGCAGATTCCTAACCACTAGACCACAAGGGAGTGGCTGTAGTGGTGGGCTTATGGGTTGTCATATCAGGCCCCAGATATCACCAATTTCAAAGTGAGGTCTAAATCAGAATATTCCGAAGAGAGAAGGGAGGGAGGGGACAGAGGCCATAGCTGATTGTTTTCTAGGCATCCTGCTTTCTCTTTTACCTCTCAGGGCATTCGGATCTCACAATGCTCTTGTAAACTCGCACAATTATCCCCATCTTGCAGATGAAGTGACTGAGGCTTAGAGAGGTTGTTAGTAAGCATGAGGAAACAAGTTCTCTGAGAATCAGGCTTCTCTTACTGGTCTCTTTAGTTCATTTCCTAAGGTGGAGCATCTCGAGAAGGTGAAGTGAAGCCATATCTAGCATCCCACAATGGTTTCAGTGTTCATATTGAGAAAACGTCCTGTCACGTCAGAAAAATGTGAAGTCTCCTTTTGTACTCCATCCAGTTCCTTGATATTTATTTATTCTAATGAAAAACAGCAACTACAACTAAGGATACATTTAATCCATGCCATGTTACTTTTTCTGCAATTGTGCCTGTTGAATGTTAATCATATTTAACTTAAGGAAGCCCTTAATCATATTTAATGACCTTGAATTTAATGAATTTTAATGATCTTGAAGGAAAATCTGTCTTTTTTCCTGTTGCCGAGAGAGATGGAAGTGCACTGGGTGATGAAAAGTCAAGGGGTAGGGAGCACATCGGGAGCTAAAGGCAGAATTTAAAATCACCTTGTTTGTTTTTTTTCAAACTTACATCACACCACTTGAGAAGAGGAGCCCTTTACACTGGATCTTCTTTTGCAGAAGAAGAAATCTCTTGGAATAGAAGGTGTTTACATGTCTATTGTTGGTCATTTCTTCTGTGTCTCAAATATTTTAATGTTGGGAGGGTTCACTGTTTGAACTAGTGGGTTACTGCGGGCCCGTGGAGAGGCCCTGAAAATTTTGTTTTCAATGATGTTCCATGTTGTTTTCTTGGAAATAAATTAATATATTGTTTTCCACACTGGGGACTGTTGTATGGCTTTATTTGATCGGTATTTAACAAGCCCATCCTCCCAGCATTGTCTTTCTTAGAAAGTTTTATTTGGCTGCGTCGGGTCTTAGTTGCAGCAGGTGGTATCTTTTGTTGTGGCTCCCAGGCTCAGTAGCTGTGGCGCATGGGCTCAGCCGCACCAGGGCACCTGGGATCTTAGTTCTTCAGCCAGGAATCGAACCTGCAGCCCTCGCACTACAAGGCGGATTCCTGAGCACTGAACCACCAGGGATGTCCCCCTCCTAGCGTTTTCTAAAAATACACAAATAAATACATTCATGCAAACATATACCTGTCTAAAAATGCCCATCCCACTGAAAAATAATGCAGCTTTCCCTGTGTGGAGTATTGGAGAGGATAACTGGGAATGATAGAGACAATGGAAGGTCAGTTTCATTTCAATCGGGATTTTAAATTCAAAATCTGAGGCAGGAAGAAGTTATCTCCTATATGTGCCTCCTTAATTTTTTAAAAATCAAGGTACAATTTAGGAAAAAGACCTGTTGATATTATCATAATTATTCAACTGTCAAATGCCAGAGTTTTTGAGCAGTCTTTCAGTGCTAAGTTTGGGTAAATGAATATTTTCCTCTACTAGACACATGGCAAATGATAGAAGTACTAAGGAAAATAACTCGTCTAAACAATATCCAATGCACCATTTTTTAATGCATAATATTTTAAAACTAAAGTGAAAAATATTTCAAACTACAAAAACAAAAATACATGCTGTGTATCATAGGAAATATATAAATCAACTATAAAAATAAATAAAATATATAAAGATATTTTCTAAATAAATATTTCCTAAATATAGAAAACACATAAACCCCAAAATAAATAACAATATTTTCTAAAAATAGAAAAAAATCAACTCCAATACTTTGGCCACCTGATGTGAAGAGCCAGCTCCTTGGAAAAGACCCTAATGCTGGGAAAGACTGAGGGCAGGAGGAGAAGGGGCGAAGGGGGATGAGATTGTTGGATGGCATCAGCGACAATGGACATGAGTTTGAGCAAACTCTGGGAGATGGTGAAGGACAGGGAGGCCTGGCGTGCTGCAGTCCATGGAGTCCAAAGAGTCGGACACGACCGAGCGACTGAACAACAACAAATCAATTATACTTCAATAAAAAATTTTAAACATGATTTATATCAAGTTAATGAGTAAGTAAAAAAAGAATACAGAAGGATATAGGATAAAAAGTGAACTCCTTTCTCCAGAAGTGATCACTGTTTGGTGTCAGTGTCCTTTCAATATACACTCAGATATCCTTGGGCAGTGCTGTCCAAAAGGATCTCTGCCATGATGGGAACGTTCTATATCTGCACTGTCCAAGATACTAACACTCGTGCTAGCTATTGGGCACTGGGAATGTGGCCAGTTTGAGGAAATGTTACTTATTTTATGTGACTGTTGTACGGCACAATTCTATAGCTAACAGTTCCATACAACCGTTATGTACCTGTGCTTATTATACAGTGGAAATACAAAGACACACAGACTGGCTTTTTTTTTAAGTGTTGCTTATATAGATACATAATAGAATTACAGCTTTTTGTAACTTGCTTTTTTGAGCTCTTCAAAAATAAACTTTATTTTTAGAATTGTCCTGTTTTTTTTTTTTACTTTCTGGTTACACCATGCAGCTTAGATCCTTGATGAGGCATCAAATCCACCCCCACTATAGTGGAAGTGTGGCATCTTAACCGCTGGACCGCCAAGGAAGTCCCACATGGTGAGACTTTAGGATAGCAGTCTATGCCAGGTGGGAAATGGGAGCCGAGATCCACGTGAACAGACGAAGAATAACTAGAGTTTGGGAAGACTCCGGTCTTGCAGTTCAGTAATGCCAGAACTACACATGTTCTGTTGTGACTACTCCCTCTTCTGGTCAAGATGGCTGAGGGATTAAAAGGTCAAGCCAATGGGAAAGACACTGGAGGTCACACTCCCAAGGCCAAGTTCTGACTTTAGCAAGAGGTCTGCCAGTGATGGCTCTGGGAGGAAGAAGGTAAAGAGATGAAGCTGACTGTGTTCACTTTTCAATACCTACAAGGTTTGAACGTGGTGGGCTTCCATGGTGGCTGTTGGGAAGATTAACTGGGGTGAGTCCTGCTGGGAGCCCAGGAAGTCTGACCTACATCTTGGGAAGGATCCTGGGGGCTATAGTAGACAGGGTGGCTGAATGGTCTAAAAGGGGCTTCCCAGGGGGCGCTAGTGGTAAAGAATCCTCTTGCCAATGCAGGAGATGCCAGAGACACAGGCTCGATCTCTGGATTGGAAAGATCCCCTGGAGACGGAAACAACAGCCCACTCCAGTATTCTTGCCTGGAGAATCCCAGGGACAGGAGCCTGGTGGGCTGCGGTTCATGGGGTCACAGAGAGCTGGACACAATTTAAAGTGCACACACAGACATAGACACACACCAGGTTCTTCCAAAAAGAACCAAAATTCAGAAACCAACAGCCAGCATTGTGTCAGACCGTGAAAGTGAATCTCAAGCATGTGATTAGGAGTTGAGGCTATTAGGTGAATTGCTGAAAAAGGGAGTCAAAGTGAAAGTGAATTATTAATGAGTTTCAGGCTATTTATTTCCATTAAAGTGAATTATCAGTGAACTTCAAGGCATCAACCATATTGAAGGCAAAATGGAAGGTTTCTGATGACTTTCCAAAATGTTTTATTTTTAAAAACTTTATAGACTTCAAAGAAAAGTTGCCAAAATGGTATGGAGAATTCGTGTAGACCTTTCACTCAACGTCTAATATCTTACAAAATCAAAGTTCAGTCATCAAAACCAGCTTTGTTTTTTAATTTGGTTTTTAACTCTGTGCTGGCTGTGTGTTGAGAGTTGGGGCCACGTGACTTTTACCTTTGTACCGGACAGACCAGATGGGTAAGGCGAGTCCCAGTAACATGGAGTGCCTTCACGTTAAACCAAATGATGGAAACCGACTGGACTGGTCTCAAGTACCATTTCCTGATGAAGACTGTACTGTGGAAAGGAAACATCTGGACTTCCCTGGTGGTCCAGGGGCTAAGAACCCACCTGCCAGTGCAGGGGACACGGCTCCGATCCCTGGCCCAGGAAGACCCCACAAGCTTAAGGGCGCCTACTGAAGCCCTTGTGCCTGGAGTCTGTGCTCTGCAACGAGAGTAGCCCCACTGGCCATCACTAAGAAAGCCCCAGTGCAACGAAGACCCAGCGCAGCCGTATGTTTTAATTTAATTTAAAAAAGCAAAGGACAAGTCTGTATATTCTTTATCTAGAGTATGGGACTGGGATAAAAGAAAAGGATGGGGAACAGAGCAAATCCACAGCCAGAGCACCAAGAAACCAGTGGGGAAAGCAGCAGGGTAGAAGAGTAAACTGTGTCCTGCACATCACAGATGGCTGGCTGGGAAACTCTAGATTCATGTCCTTAGGCTCTGACTAAATAGGTGTAATGGGTCGTGAAGAGCGAGGAGGGAAAGCAATGATGACTGCCAGGTTGAAACTCTGGTTCTTGACGCATTATCTCTGAGCAGGTGAGGCATGATAACCCCACGATTAGCACTCCACAGAGGCTTTCACAAAGGACCCAGCAGGAAGTGTCTGAATTCGGCTTTCCATCTGCATGGCTGGCTGTGTATCAGATGACCCGGTGGAAGAATGATGGTTTAAAAAGTAAAAGCAGTCAGTAACAGATTCTTTGGGGATAATGGCTACAAAAGGCTACACAGTGACTTAAAATACAGGACAGGCTGGTAGGGAAATAATTTGAATGCCTAGGAAACTTACTGATGCTGTAGTCATTACCACATATGCAAATTTTCCTATCTGGGTATGGAATCAAGAAATTTTTCCAAGGGGTGGGGGTCATCTAGGCAAATGCCATTTAAAGAGCTTCCACCAATATAACATGGGGGTAAAGAAGTATTGCTGTGTTTATGCAGGATTTTTTTGAGCTGGAAGCTTCCACTCATTCCTTCATATATATAATATGTATATTTAATTTTATTTCTTTTTGACTGTGCTGGGTCTCCCTTGCTGCATGGGCTTTTCTCTAGTGTCGGGGAGTGAGTGGGCTTCTCATTGTGGTGGCCTCTCTTGTTATGGAACACAGGCTTCAGTAGTTGCGGCTCCCAGGCTCTAGAGTGTAAGCTCAATAGTCGGGGCACACAGGCTTAGCTGGTCTGCAGTATATGGGATCTTCCTGGACCAGGGATTGAACCCATCTCTGCATTGGCAGGCAGGTTCTTTACCACTGAGCTACCAAGGAAGCCCCCTGTACTTTTTTTTTTTAATTTTTTTTTTTTTTATGGCTGCACCACGAGGCTTGTAGGATTTAGTTCCCCAACCAGGGACTGAACCCAGGCCCTAGCAGTGAAAGCACGGAGTCCTAACTACTGGACTGTCCGGGAATTCCCTAGACACCTTTTTAAAATCACATTTTCCTTTTATTTATATGTCAAGATGGAGAAGGAAATGGCAACCCACTCCAGTATTCTTGCCTGGAGAATCCCAGGGACAGAGGAGCCTGGTGGGCTGCCATCTATGGGGTCACACAGTTGGACAGAACTGAGGTGACTTAGCAGCAGCAGCAGCAAGATGGATGTAAGTGAAACAAACTGGCTATTTCTTGACAATAAATATGCAAGAAAACATGGATTTGTGGTCACTTTTCTAACAACAAATATTTACTCTTGAAATTCAATTTTTTTTTGCCATGCTGATTTGTGTCTTTTTCACTCCATTGTTAAATCATAGTGTTATCTTTCTGTGTGCTTAGTCATATTCGACTCTTTGTGACCCCATGGACTGTAGCCCACCAGGCTCCTATGTGCGTGGGATTCTCCTGGCTGGCGTGTAAAACAGGATCAACTCTAGGGGCTGGGCTCCCCTGCTGGTCTCTCCTGGGATCAATCCAGGGTTACACTCAGCGGACAGTCCAAGATGTCAGGTGAGTGAGGCTGTGGGTTGGCTGTTTACTGGGGCGCCTCAGTTCCCCTCCACACGACCTCTAATCTTTAGGTTTGAGTGGGTTTCTTGGCATGATGGTGGAAGTGTTTTGCAAGAGTAAACCCCCAGAGTGAAAGCGCTTATCAACCCATGCATTGAAGTTGCACAATGGTGTCACTGGGGGCCCAGGTGCTCTGTCTCAGAAGGCTGACAGGCTGTTTTGATCAAGCACACTTTTTCCATGTTGAGGACTCAACTGTGGCAAGTGCCTCCACTGTCTTCTATCACCTAGTGCTCTCGTAAGCGAGCCTGAGGGTCTGGCGATGGAGATCAAACTTCTGGTTCTAATCTACCTTTTTCTATACCAGATGCAGGCAAGAAGGCTTGCACTGTTTGTGAACAGAAGAAAGCAGCAAATCACTCAATATATCAGAGTAGCTAATGCCACCGTCAGTTTAGGTCAGGCCCATGTCATATTAAAGCTATTACCTTTTTTTCATATAGTTTTATATAGTTGATTTACAATGTTGTTTTATAGCTGATTTACAATTGAAATATAGTTGATTTACAATGTTGTTTTAGGACACCTATTTTCAAGTGTCTTACAGTGCAGCCTGGTCTAACTTGATAGTTCTGTGGCCTCTCTTCTTTGTTGTTACTGTTTAGTTGCTAACTCTTGTCCAACTCTTTTGTGACCCCCATGGACTATAGCCCGCCAGGCTGCTCTGTCCATGGGATTCTCCAGCCAAGAATACTGGAGTGGGTTGCCATTTCCTTCTCCAGGGGATCTTCCCGACCCAGGGATGGAACTTGAGTCTCTTGCACTGGCAGGTGGATTCTTTCCCAGAGTCACCAAAGAAGCTGGATGTGACCTCTGCTGGCACCCACATAATACAACACACTTCCAGAAATGAATGTGCTGCTAAAGTTTATTTACATTACAGTCTCTCAAGAATCTGTATTTATATACACAATCCAGTGCCATCCTGGGAGAACTTTTTTTAAACAAAAACAAAACAAGACACAATGAATATGATAGTTGGGGAGCTTAATGAGCATCTTGCTCTTGGGGGTTCTTGTCTGGGATTTCTGAGTGCACAGTATCAAGAGGCTGCCAGTGGCAATTCATGAGAGACTGGTAGAGCTCTTCACTTTTCACCATAAACTCTCTGTTGAGTTCCTCAATATTCAGGTGGAGATTTGGATCTGCAGAAGCCAATAATACATACAGGAGAAAAATAGAGTTTCACAGGACACATTAGAAATGGCTTAAAACTAGAGCTTTTAAAAAACATCAGCAGGAAATAGTGCAGACATTTAATGTTAGTTTTTTAAATTGCGTGTTTCCTTTCGATAAGACTTTAAAAATAGAAACTGAAGCTACAAGAGCAGTGCTACTGGATTCAATGAGTAGATGGTGGGAGAAATGGAGAAAAAGGGCAGAATTAAGAAATAATTTGGAGACAAAGGGACAGTACTCGGAAATGCATTCAACTTGGAGCAGAAGAGAGAGGAAGGGTGGGAGGCGAGTCTAGAGTTTCTAGCTTGAGGACCTGGGTGAATGTGACCCCAAGGACAAGCCAGGACCAGATCCTTAAGACAGGGCTCTGACAAATCAACATGCTGCTTTATCTGTTCAGTTAGCAGACTGATAGAAACGAAGAAATGGTTTATAACAATTAATTCAGAAACCGAGGGAGGGAGACCTACATTGGAACTTTCTGGTAGGATCTCTTCGTTTATAGCCAGCTCAGTGAATGAGGGACCTGGAAAAAGGGTTAGTTTTGTTTTCAACTAAACATAAGGCTTCTGTTACCTTCTAGTGAATCTTCATCTTGGTTTTCAGCTAGAGATGTGGCTTCCTACAATGAAAATCAGTATGTTAAAAAAATTTTTTTTTACTTAAAGGGTTGTTATTGACACTTTCCTGGAAGAATTTAGCTCTCAAAAATAATATCTACAACACTAAAATCCCTTTTGATCAAATTTTATTTTGAATTTTGATTAAAAGAGCCTTTAAATGACAAAATACTACAATTATGCAACAGGTGAGCTGAGCCCATAGAAGAAAACTCACACGGGAGGAGCACTGGTCAAAGGCGCCTGCCTTCTCTGAAGTTTCAGGGATCTAAGCAGCCCCCTGGGGTCTAGGGAGAAGGAACCAGACCGCAGGGACCCTGGCATCAGACTCCACAATCCCTGTACCCAAACCTGCACCTGGAGCTCTGCCCTTCTTTCCAGGTGACAATCTGCAGTCTCCATGGGCACATAGCCCTTGTGGCCTTCCAATCCCATCCCAACCCCGCGTCTCAGCTAAGGGCCAGACAGTACCTGCTGAGGAAACGCAGAGGCTACAGAAAAGCAAACCAATCCATCATCTTCTCAGGTAAGGAAAGATGTAAATTCCAGAAGCAGCTCCCAAACAGACCTTGGTTAGTTACTCCAGACTCCATGGGCTCTCCAGGGGCAGTGTAAGTTATTACCATTCCTCTCTACAGGCACCAGTGGCTCAGCAGTACAGCATCTGCTCACTATGCAGGACACCTGGGTTCGATCCCTGGGTCGGGAAGATCCCTGGAGACAGGAATGACTACCACTCCAGTATCCTTGCCCGGAGAATCCCACGGACAGAGGAGCCTGGCGGGCTACAGTCTATGGGGTCCAGAAAGAGTCGGACACGACTGACTAAGCACAGCACACACACATATTAGGGTGCAGAGTCCAAGGCTGAGGGAAATTCGAGGGGATTTCTCAAGGGCGTGGAGAAAGGAAAGAGACGTCCCCATACCGGACACGCACCCAACGCAGTATCTATGCCAGGGAGAGATACCTTGGGCAGAAGCGAAGTCTCAGCGGGGTGTCCAGAGGTCTCATATGCAGAATAAAGGTTGGGTCCATTTCCACCTGCCCCGCGGCCAGAGCTGTAGCCAGGAGGGTAACCACCCTGCTGTTGCTCGTACTGGCTGCCGTACCGGATGCCGAAGGGGTGAGGCTGGCAGGACGGGAAGTCTGGCTTCACTCTAAGAGCAGCAGGGAGAAGGGTAGGACATCAACAGCCAAGGCAGAATCGCTCAAAGCCCGGGGACTCGATCCTTCTTTCTCTAAGTAAGGAGGGTGTCCGCTTTCACTAAGAACACCTGTCTTCAAAGCAGTAGTTTGTCAATTGCCAAACTGTGTTACGAAACAGAACACTATCAGCCTTTTCATTCGGAACAGGAAAAATTGGCGCACCTTTGCCAATACCAGTAATAAGTATCCTGTTGAGTTGAGCCCAAACCTGCAAAACTCTCCTGTCCAGCCATTTATCCAGACCCTTGATAAAATGACTGGGAGTCCACAGTTTTAACCCCCGCATCAAAAATCCCAGCCCTTGGTCTAAACCCTCTCAAGCCCACAAACAGCACTTCCAGCTGCCTCAGAAATACCTGCAGTGATCATTCCTGCCAGGTAATTAATTCTTTAACTGTCAGGTGGGTTAAGGAGTGGGTGCGGACGGACAGGAGTGTATTGGAGTCACCTGGAGGAGCCCCTGCAAACTGTAGGGTGGGCTTTGAGCTGCCCACCTCCTCCCCCAACTGTCAGACCCCGGGAAGCTGTCGGAAAGGGGAGGTTGGGAGGGTGGGGCAGTAAGGGAGTGTGTGGTGGGCAACTGTGAAGCACACAGAAGTCTCCAGCCCCCCACAATAGTGTGTAAGGGAGCCACTTTTAATCATTAAAAGCTTAAGACAAAGACAAAGAAAGACTTAAGACAAAGACAAAGAAAAGCTGCATTGGCAGGTGGGTCCTTTACCACTAGGGCCACCTGGGAAGCCCCATTCAAATGTTTACTGTAGTTTCTATTTACCTGTAATGTGAAAAATAATCATCATGATGAATTCTAGTCGTTCAACCATTTACCCATCATTTACTGAGCCCCTCCTATACACAGCACAGGTGCCTGGCATCGGTGCCACAGTGGAACTTATACTCTAGTAATTTAATTTCCCTGTGTGTTCAAGGGAGATGTTATTGATTAGCAGCTGTGCACACACAGTTAGGGGCCACCCAATATCCAGTTTCCTTTTCTTCCTTAATAATAGAACCTAGATTTTATTTGAAAGTAGCAATGTGCCTTGTGGCCAGGTGGCCAAAGTCGAGCTGCTGCTGCTGCTAAGGTTGCTTCAGTCGTGTCTGACTCTGTGCGACCCCATAGACGGCAGCCCACCAGGCTCCCCCATCCCTGGGATTCTCCAGGCAAGAACACTGGAGTGGATTGCCATTTCCTTCTTTCACGTGAAAGTGAAAAGTGAAAGTGAAGTCAGTCAGTTGTGTCCGACTCTAGCGGCTCCATGGACTGCAGTCTACCAGGCTCCTCCATCCATGGGATTTTCCAGGCAACAGTACTGGAGTGGGGTGCCAATAAGATGTAAATAGTGACTTAGCAGCAGCAGCACTATCACAAGGGGGTTGAGGAAAGCTTTGTGGGCAGAGGGAGTCTGCTTAGCTGGAATGTGTTTTTTGCTGTCGTTTTCTGCCCTTCTCACAGGTCGAGAGCTGAGTTTACAGATGTGATGGATGAAACCAAAAGAACTCCGCATCTCTCCTGGCCTATGAGGTGATATCAAAGGGGAAGTCACACAACCACACACAGGATCTTAAAGAGCAAACAGGTCAGGGTTCCTGATGACTGGAGACTCCCTGTACCAGCACTGGACCAATGTGCCTCCAAAAGCCTTTGTCTTAAGGAAATCTCTTGTTTAAGCCACTGCTGTAAATTACGTGAAATTAAAAATAATTCTTGGGGCTTCCATGATGGCTCAGGGCTAAAGAATCTGCCTGTAATGCCCAAGATATGGGTTCAGTCCCTGGGTTGGGAAGATCCCCTGGAGAAGGAAATGATTACCTGTTGAGGTCCTTTAATGGACCAGAACCTGGTGGTCTGGAGTCGACCGATAAGAAAGTAAAGGAGAGAGAAAGAGGTTTACGCAGAACACCAATAGTCCCTGACACAGGGCTTGCTCTGTTCGTGGAGGCCTCCGGCGCCCTACCTTTTTGTTGACAAATTTAGTTCACCTTAAACCTAGGCATAATAAAAGTATTATATAATGTTGATGACTTAAGACATGTTTTAATTAGATTAGCAATTATATTTAAATTATATTTATATTTAAACATATTAAATATTTTTCAGTTCACATGAATTTTAATTTAAATACAGCTCATTAACTTCATATTATCTAAAAACAAAGCTGGTATATTGACGGCAGCACTGCCAGATGTTGAGGGTTTGAGGGAAAAGCTGGAATTTGCCCCAGATTTTTGTTGAAGGGGACCTGGGGGGTCCCCCGTTTGGAGTTTCTCGGAATAGGTTTCCCTTTACTATCAAATTTAGATTTACAATCTTTGGCCCAATGTATTCCTCTATGGCATCGAGGACAGATTTTTGGAGGTTTTTTATTTTTCTATATATATATTTTTCTGCTTTCTTAGGGCAGTCCCTTTTTAAAGGGTTATTTCCGGATGTAAAGCATCCTTCATTTCCCTTTCTTAAGGCAGCAACCATTGTTTCAGCTAGCATTTGCATCTTTTCAGTTTCTAATCTTATATTTCAACAAGCCTTCAAATAATCAGTAATAGTTCCTGTCTCACGAATTGGAGCTATAGCTTTTTGACATTCCTGATTTGCATTTTCATAAGCAAGTAATTTCTCTAGTTGCCTTTTGGCTTATTCTCCAATTACAGTATGGGAAATTGCAGTTTGTAATCTAGCTAAAAAATCAGCATACGTTACATTAAGTCCCTGAACTTTAAATAAGTGATGAAGTAAAGTAGAAAAGTAATGGGGCTTTCCAGCTGTTTTACCCATGTCTTAGTACTTACCAGCCTCAGTAGGCCCTGGGGTCACTCTTGTCCGAATCTGCATACATGCACCAAGCTCCTGTTCTGGGCGCCTCTTGTTGAGGTCCTTTAATGGACCGGAACCTGGTGGTCTGGAGTCGACCGATAAGAAAGAGAAAGAGGCTGATATTCCTCAGTTTACGCAGAAAGCCAATAAAGTCCCTGGCATGGGGCTTGCTCTGTTCACGGAGGCCTCAGGCACCCTCTTGATGGGGTGAAGGCACAGAGCGCCTTCTCGAGAGGGTCTTAGAAGTCCAGGCAGGAAAGTGAACTCAGAGAGCCTCTGCGCTCCAAAGAAATAGCCTGAGAGAGAAAGAGAGAGAGAGAGAGAGAGAGACGGAGGGAGAGAGAGAGAGAGAAAGCAAGACACAGGGACCAAAGCTCTGATGGAGCAAAGGTGTTTTAATCAACATGGTGTGGGCATATATACTGTAGTTATTCTCAGCAAAGATAAAGATTAAAATTCCAGACTTACAAAACACAGACAATCCATATTAAAGAGAGAGAGAGAGTTGTAAATAATCACTTTAAGAAAGAGGGCACTTATCACCGAATAGAAAAACTAACAAAGGAAATGCCTGGATTCCTCAGCCCCAGGAGAGGCTTGCCTCTCAATTCCTGAATACTCAGGAATAAGGAACAGAGAATTCCTGACAGATCCAAAACAGCACACAGGAAGCCTCCTGTTAAATGCTTCCTGATAGCTACCCACTCCAGTATTCTTGCCTGGAGAATCCCATGGATGGAGGAGCCTGGGGGACTACAGTCCATAGGGCTGCAAAGATTCAGATACAGCTGAGCAGAGCAGAGGAGCAGCAATGGGCATAGTTAACTACAATTGGCAGCACGGAGTGGAAAATTGAAAAACATTAAAAAATAATAATTCCCTAAAATTTTTTATACCATTTTGAAGGTTATTTTCCATTAACAGCTATTACAGCTATATTTCATGTTGTACAATACATCCTTGAACCAGTCTTATACCCCACAGTTTGTACCTCCCCTGCCCCCAGACCCCACCCAACACACACTGGTAGCACTGATTTGTTCTGTTATCTGTGAGCCTGCTTCTTCTTCTTTTTTTGCTGTATTCACAGTTTATTGTCTTTTTTAGAAAAAAAAAATTCTTAAATATTGTAGCAGCTTAGAAGTAAAATTTCATGTTATCAGTTAAGATTCTTTCAGAAAAGCATTATCTTTTTTCCTTATTTTGGACTTTTTAAAAAAGTCAATGAGAATTTTGGCTATGAGTGAGAGATGGAGCTGTAGTGGGAAAGGAATGAGGGAGCTGACCCTTCGTGATACGGTGGTAAGAAGGCTGGGATTTGCGAGGAAGTCTATAAGGCATGTTGCATCCACCCAGGAAGATGGCAGGGGCCAGATGCTATGAGCAAGACTCCAGAGATGAAGATGGACATTCAGGCAGAATTTTAGATGATGGTGACAAGGAAGAGTTCACAAATATTGCTTTGATCTCTAACAGTTTCAAATGCAAACCTCCCATAGTTCACCTGGATTATTCTCATGAAGCAGGTGAAACAAATTTCTTTCAGGTCTGGGTCTAGGGAAAGTAGCCCACTTTCTGTCTCCGAGCTCTACATGCAGAGATCAAAGTCCTCTGAGAATACAAGCACACACAATCTCTGCAGTCCTCAAATTTAACAGACTTGCTACCTATGACACTGTGAAAGGAGGGTAACAGAGCAGCAACATTAGACGCACATGAGATTTCTAACAAGGCCAATTTCTCTCCACTGTATCCTGCTTCTAGCTCGGTATGTTGACCTTCTAACCACCCTCACCCACCCTGCAAAACGAAGACTGGCTTTTTTTCTTTAGCAAACCAAACAAAGCCAAGTGCTTACTTAACACTGGTTAAATGAATGAATAAATCAATGCCTGGCTCAAGTGCAAAAAGCTTTTCTATCAATAATATAAATGCAAAACTAGAAACCCGGTTGTACTTTAGAGTTAAGCCCTATTGCGGAAGGGTTGGTGGTTTTGGCAACTGCAGTTTTCTGAGAATGAGACTGAATGGCTTTTTCCACCCTCTGTTTGGAAAGAGAACAGGAGGCTTGGCAGGAAGTATGCTGTTTGAATCCATTTGAGCAGATGTATATTGCATTGTGTGTGTTTTTTTAGGCAGAGAAAAACCACTTTTCTTCTTTATTAAGAGACAACACTGGAGCCCAAGGAGAAGAGAAAAGCAGCAGCAACACCAGAGTCTACTGCTACCGAGCTGTGTGGTTTTGAGAGCGTTTTGGACCTACTTCTCCATTTATATCCTCAGACCAGCTTTAGAGGCATTAATCTTTTTGAAAATGTGATGAAATCCTATGAATGCTGTCTTCCATAAACGTACACATACAATTCTGCGTGTAATTTCAGGGCACTGACAAGCCCCAAAACTTACCCATCAATTCTCCCACATTAGGAGCCCCAGGACCAGCTGCTTTATAGTCTTCTAAGCTCTATGCCTGGCTCCACCAACTTTTTACAATTAAAAAAATAAGAGGAGGAAAAACCATTTTATGCTTATGTCGCATGCACTGCGGTTTTCACGCTATTCTAAACGTCTCCTGGTTGCAGCAAAAGACTTTCTTAAGCCACAAGGCTCTTCTCTAAAATGTGACTTTACTGTACTTCACTCCAATAAAACTTAATTAAAAATAAAATGTGACAGATACTTAAGCAGGTAAAGTGTGACAATTCATGTACCAGATTGCAATTGACAAGCACAGTAATAGATGCTGACTATAATTACCCTGTTATCATGATATGTTAAAAATTTGAAATGAATGCTAATTCTTTACAAACAGCATTTGAAATTTCACTGGGGTAATGAGGTGGGGCACGGGGGGGGGGGGGGGGGGGGGTGTCTGAAGCAACAAAATACACAGAGCACATGATTTTGAAACAATTTTATTCAGTGTTTCTTTTCTTTTTGCATGAGAGACTACCACTTCCCCCTAAATAAAGATAGGCAGAGTCATATATTTAAAAGGAAAATTAGACTTCAAGAAATGTCCTCCTTACTTCGTCCCATGCCCAGAAGACATCCCTACAGCAATTCACACTCCTCTGATTTAGTGGTTCTTTGATAGAAAAGCCACCAGAAGAACAAGCAAGATACAAGAAAAGAATTTAAAAAGTAAAACAATTTGTGACATAATAACATAACTAGCAAAGTGAAGGAATTACAGCTGTATCTCCTTTTTTTTTGTACTTCAATTTATTGTCCTTTATAGATCCAGCTTTTTTTAAAAACACAAATCAAAGTTTATGGCAACCCTGCATGAAGCAAGTCTATCAGCACCATTTTCCCAACAGCATTTGATTCCTTTGCATCCCTCTGTCGTATTTTGGTAATTCTTAGAATATTTCAAAGCTTATCATTATTAGTCTAATTTGTATGGTGATCAGTGATCTCTGATGTTACTACTAAGAACTGTTGAAGCCTCAAATGTTAGGACTTTTTAGCAATAAAGTATTTTTCAATTAAAGACTATGCCTTTCTTAGACATAATGGTGAAAGTAAAAGTGGCTCAGTCATGTCCAACTTTTTGAGACCCCATGGACTGTCCACGTAATTCTCCAGGTCAGAATACTGGCGTGGGTGGCCCTTCCCTTCTCTAGAGGATTTTCCCAACCCAGGTATCGAACCTGGTTCTCCCGCACTGCAGGTGCATTCTTTACCAACCGAGCTACCAGGGAAGCCCAAGCCTTAATGGGATTGCACACTACAATAGAGTGCAGTCTAATATAAACCTAACACTGGGGAAGAAAAGATTGTGTGTGACACGTTATTTGGAGGGTCTGGAAATGAACCTGCAATCTTTCTCACCTGTGCCTATACTGTCCAACAGTGAACACAGTTTTCAAGCGACTGAGAATGAGCTGGACTTCAGTATTTCAGCGCCTGAGGAGTGCCAACATGTACAGCTGCCAAAGCGCGAAGGCTTTCCTTGTGCTGAAATGACAACCAAAATGACCTCATTTGTACAAGACCCAAACCAGCACTGATTAAAACAAATCTGAGTTAAACACGTACTGACGATTCAGAACATCGGTGAACAAACGTCCTCAGAGACAAGAGCCTAAGCGCTATCGGCCTGTACTAGTCTTAGAGCGGGTGGGGTGAGAAGTCGACAGCAATGTGTTTCAACCTCCCATAGTCACATTCACTGGTAAGGAGCTTAGGAGACTCATTTTACGCTCCGATATTTACTCTGTTGGAAGTCTGTACGAAGCTGTCCTTTCTGACACATCTCTGAATCTTTGTTATCTCACGAAAATCTCTCATCTAAACCAGTACTATCTTTGCTTTCATTGCGGTTCAAGACAGTAAAGAATCTGCCTGCAAGGCGTGAGACCCGGGTTCGATCCCTGGGTCGGGAAGATCCCCTGGAGTAGGGAAAGGCTACCCACTGCAGTATTCCTGGGCTTCCTTTTGTGGCTCGGCTGGTAAAGAATCCGCCTGCATTGCGGGAGACCTGGGTTAGACCCCTGGGTCGGGAAGATTCCCTGGAGTAGGGAAAGGTTACCCACTGCAGTATTCTTGCCTGGAGAATCCCATGGACACAGGAGACGGGACAGAGTCGGACACGACTGAGAGACTCATACTGGCTTTTATTACTGTTTGACTTTGCGGCTAACTCGGGAAAGGTGGTGAAAACAAATTAAATGAGATTCCCTCCTGGAAACTCACCAAGGATGACTAGACCCGTCATCTTCCAAGTACTGTCTTTACTCCCCTCGAGTCAAGGGTCCTTGTCCTTCTCCGGGATGTGCCATAACGTTGGCCGACGAGTCCTTAAGGGTTCGTCAAGCCATAACCAAGAAGGAAGGAAGGAAAAGTGCTGGGCGAGATTATGCGGCCCGGGCGGGAGCTCGGGAACCGGACCGCTCAGAACCCTAAAGGTCAACCCTCTTCGCCGGTTACAGAGAATGAGCACAAGAAACGGCTTCCAGCACAACTAGGAGACGTAACTCCCTAGCCGTCATCACGGCCCGGGATCCACAGACATACACGGCGCAGGTGCGCCGGCCCAGCTCTCCGACTCCCGCCCTGACCGGAAGTGCCCGCCCCTTCCGTAGACGCCCCGGAAACGGGGGCCTCCGCAGAGGCTGTCCCGCCCACTCGCCTCAGAAGCGCCTAGCACAAGGCTCCCTCGAAAATGCTTGCTGGCCCCCAGGTTTTTTCCTCCTTGAAATGAGCAACCTCTTCAAGGGGCGTCCTTCCTTATTCCCTCCTTGGAAATTCCGCCTGATCGTCTAGAAATTCCGTCTGACCCGCCGGAAACCATCCGCCCCCACCATGGATGCAGGCATCTAAAAGGCAGCCCCAAGGGCCTGACGTAACTTGAGCGCCGACCCGGGAAGGACCCTCCTTCCCGTCGCATCCGCTTTCGTCACTTCTGCTCTGCGCCGCGCCAGGTTCGCTGAGGAGGAGACGCGTGCGCCGCTGGATGGAGGTGGTTGCTGGATGCTACGAGCAGGTCCTTTTTGGATTCGCTGTACACCCTGAGCCCGAGGCGGACGGCCACCGAGAGGTGAGAGCCCGCGCGCGCAGGGACCGCGGGTGGTGGGGCGGCGGGGCCTCAGGCCTGGTTCCCAGCGGCCTAGGTAAACAGCACCTCAGAGGAACACACTGCTGTGTTAGGGGTTCATCGATGAATGAAATCAAGAGTATACTTAGAGTATACATATAGAATATACTTAGCACATATGCTTAGAATACACTTAGCCTTTTGAAGCATGGAGGAGGCATTTAGTAAGACGTGGTATGTGGGTTTTGTAGTGAACATTCTGACTACGGTGCACAAAGCAAGTTTGAGTTTCTGCAAACGGGCCTGTGGGCCGTCGATTATGAATTTAAGAGTCGTTCCCATTAAGTTGAAAGAACAGTTCGTTCTTTCCCTGAGTTTTTGTCCTGGAATTTTAGCAAACTATTCGCGCTGGATTCAGGTAAACGCTTCGTTGGTAAAACGACACCAGTTAATTATTGGGCCCTTCCAGTGGTGCGAAGAAGCCATAGGTATGGATTCTGCATTGGAAAGCTTAACCACGTGGGGAGATGATGAGAAAGGCAAATAACATAGAGAAAAGGTTACAACAAAGTGTGATAAGTATTGTGGGCTTCTCTGGTGGCTCAGTGGTAGAGAATGCGCCTGCCAGTGCCGGGGAAGAGGGTTCAGTCTCTTGTGCAGGAAGATCGGCTGGAGAAGGAAATGGCCACCCACTCCAGTATTCTTGCCTACAGAGCCCCGTGGAGCTTGTCCTGTCACAGATAACGGGGTTGCAAAGAGTCTGACGCGACTCAGACAACACCAAAAATGTTAAGTATTTTACTACGTGTAGGAATATAAAAGTTAAGTAAATTCGGAGTACTCAGGTAGTTAGGAAATACTCAGAAATTTCTTACTAGAAACAAGATCTAATTTTTAGCCCAGTACTGTGTTTTCCCTCTAAAGGAATTCCTTAGATAATTTCCTAGAAATTATTGAATACTTCTTTATGAAAATGTTGTGGTGTCAGTTTTGAATTAGCCAGAAAGTTGGAAGTATGTAACTTAGTTAAATGGCTTTTGTTTATTTTGTTGTGTACTCTGGTTATTCATCTGACTCTGGTTGAAAGGTGACGTGTTCTGAATACTCAGAAGATGACGCTACTGATGGTGTTATTGTTCGTAATAACGGTGCTTTCCATGTTGCAGACTCGTAGTCATCCTCACAGCAACCCTCCAAGGCAGATGAACTTGGCCCCCTTTTACAGATGAGAATCGGGAAGTTGAGATAGGTTAAGCTGCTTGTTCAAGGCCACTGAGCTAATAATTGGCTGACCTGGAACTCACCTTTCAAGCTGTCTCGGATGCTTGAAGCTCTTTTTTTTTTTTTTAATTTATTTTTTAATTGGAGGAAGATTGCTGTACATTGTTGTGTTGGATCATGCTCTACAAGACCGCAAGTCAGCCATAGTCACATGAATATCCCTTCTCTCTTGAGCCTCCCTCGGCTCTCACTCAAAGCTCTTAACTGTTAACCTAGTACTGCCTCTAAAGCTATTCAGGCAGTAGCCCAGATGATAAATGTTGCTTCTGAAAAATGTACAGATAAAGGTTATTCTCTGATTTATGGCCACAGCAGCCCCTCAGGAATGTTGCACCTTTACTCAAAAGAGGACTGCTCTGTCCTGATTGACAGAAGGACTATTACTATCGGTTTTTAGGAATTAATTTATAACACTTCCTAAGTGTATTCAAACAAGTTTGGTGAATTTATTTCTTCCTTGGTTTATTCGTTTTGCTAATACTTCCTGATGCATCTCCTTTAATGGGGCAGGATATGTGTGTGTACTCAGCAGTCATTCTTTGCACTGAGCAAATCACATTCGTTCAATCTGAGAGTTACATCGCAGCAACCGTAGAGGTCTTGAGACCTCGTTATTGGTCATTCTCCAGAGCTTGCATTGGTATTAATGCAAATGTTATTTATTTTTCTTTATTGGTCTTGTCGTTATATAGATACCTGCTCTGTATGATGTCATACTGTCTTGTCACTCCTACAGAATGACGCTCCATTGGAATGTGTGCTTTTGTTTCTCTTGTTCACTGCTCTGTATATTTCGTTCAGTGTGTCAAATGGTGCCAAGCACGTAATAGTCGTTCAGTGTTTGAGTGAATAAATTCAAATCAAAATTTGGACATTTGAGTGAATGAATGGTATGGCGGCTCACGGATAAGTAAACCTGCAGAGGAGTTAAGGGATTGGATGAGATTTTAAAGTCCCTGTAGCCCAATCTCCGCCCATAAATGTGCTCACTCAGTCGTTTCTTACTTTTTGTGCCCCCATGGATTGTAGCCTGACAGGCTCCTCTGTCCGTGGATTTCCTAGGCAAGAACACTGGAGTGGATTGCTATTTACTCCTCCAGGAGATCTTCCCGACCCAGGGATTAAACCCACATCTCCTGCATTGGCAGGTGGATTCTTCACTGCTGAGTCACTTGGGAAGCCCCAGTCCAGTCTCCGTAATTGTTTTTAAAGTCACGGTGCTCAGTGTTGCCTGGCCGTTCTCTTACTGTCCCTTCTTTATTCAGTTCTGTGAATCTGTCCTGGCTTTTCTCCATTCGTGGACTCCATTCGGTTTTCATGGATCGTGAAGCCGCTTGCCTCTCTGTAGGGAGCTGTGCTGTGACCGTGGCGCTCACTGACCATGTGCTTTCCCCTTCAGCAGAGATGGGCTCCTGTGGCCGACTTCACCCACCACGCCCACACTGCCTCCTTGTCAGCGGTGGCTGTCAACAGCCGCTTTGTAGTCACTGGGAGCAAAGATGAAACCATTCACATTTATGACATGAAAAAGAAAGTCGACCATGGGGCGCTCATGCATCACAATGGTAAGAAAATCGTGTCCTTTCTGATAACAGTGTTGAGGCATTATTACTTTACGGTTTGACTTCAGCTGAACAATTCATGTGGGTGTCTCATAGGAGCAGATTCTGTGCTAGGAAATACAGAAGTGGACAAAATGTGGTTCTTTATCCTTACGTTATTCACAGTCTGTATTGGGCCAGAATGGAAGCACTTTACTCAGTCTCGTGGGGCTGAAGGAGGAAGCAAGTTTCACTGAAAGCTTCCTTAAAATGACATTTAAATGAACTGTTTTATAAGAAGAGGTCAGTTGGGTAGGTGACACTGGCAAGGTGGAGAAAAGGATGCTCGGGGCAGGGCAGGCCGTGCGAGGGGCACCAGTGGCAGCGCCACGGGAGAAGCTGCCTCTGGGGGAAGGCCAGGTGCCCAGCGCTGTGCCAGGAGAGGCCATCTGTGGCTCAGAGAAGAGGATGCCTAGGCTTGGAGGTGTCACAGGACTGCCCGCGGCCGCAAACGCTGAAACCAGAACCTGAGCCTGCAGCTGCAGCCTGTGCTTTTGTGACCACGTGTGCCTGGGGACGTGTAAGGCGCTCGGTGTTCTGAGAAGGTCGACACGGAGGTTGCGGTGACTGGAGGGGTAGTGGGGTCAGATCCTAAGGGGCCTCGAGTGGAGGAGGTCGGGATTGAATGGGGGCAGAGAGCAGTGCGGGCCTGAGGAAAGTGCTGGCAGTGTGAGGATGGGAGAGACTCCGAGAAACAGCAGAGAGCCTGCCTGCTGGAGTTGGAAGCTGTCGATGGACATCTGTTTGCAGTAGGCTACACACAGTTCTGTAGACAAAGGAAAGTTACTTGGAGTGTGCGAGAGAAGGATTGATTTACATGGGAACAGAGGATTTGGAGAAAGAGTAGGTTGTTGGCCTAGAGAGTAGGGTATCAAGGATCCGCAGATCTCCGAACATAAAGCAGGCGAGCGTGAGTGGAGGAAGGCCGGGAAGGGCTGGAACAGGGAGAGGTTGTGGTCAGGGGATAGATTCTTAAAGCTGGAGACTTACTGTGGAAAAGCTCCAGGGGATAGCCATGTGAGGGACTGGAGTGGAGGAGGTCAGGAGGAGTGATCCCCTGGTCACGGCTGGGGTTTCACATTGATGGTGAATTCGAGCAGGATAGCAGCAGGATCGAGGGACAGACAGACCCAACAGGTGGTTCATTTCCCAGTGAAGTGAAAGTGAAAGTCGCCCAGTTGTGTCCAACTCTCTGCGACCCCATGGACTGTATAGTCCATGGAATTCTCCAGGCCAGAATACAGGAGTGGGTAACTTTCCCTTCTCCAGGGGATCTCCCCAACCCAGGGATTGACCCCAGGTGTCCCACACTCCAGGCGGACTCTTTGCCAGCTGAGCCACCAGGGAAGCCCCTAGTGTTGGGCACCATGTGCTGTTGTCACTGCGGTTTCCCAGGCAGCAGGGAGGGAGGGGGTTCACGTGTGCTCCAGGAGAGGAAGGGGAAGGAAGAACTCAGGACAGTAGAGCCTCTTACTCAGGTGCTCAGTTTGGAAAAACTTGCCCAAGGAAAGTAATTTTCTGCAACAAAAGGCAGATAAGACAAATACCCCATTTTTCACACTACCTTTCATCTATTTCAGAGGTTCTCGCCAGCTGAGAGTCTGCTGTTTGTTTGTAGCAGAAATTTGGAGTGATCAGTGTCCTTGAGTGCCCTGTGAGATAGCCCTTAGCTGCTTTGACAAGTGTCTTGCTTTTCGGAAGCAGCTCAGCTTTGGGTGACTTCGGTGTGCATTCCTTTTCCTCTGTCTCCTAGTCCCAGTTTGTACAAGGAAGGCTTCTCCGTCCCCTGGGCTTGGAGACATAAGCTGAATAAGTCTGGTCCGTACCTGGTCTGCACGGGTGTTCAACCTCAAGAAAGGATTTGACCTGGGAAGAGTTTAGATAGGGGATGAATGAAGCAGGATTCTTGGTTTCCTTCATTTCTTGTACAAGTGCTGTTTGCAAACGGCTGGTAGTACATAAGCTCTTTTCCAGGTAACAGGTAGAATCGTGGGCAGAAGTAGTAGAAGATGTGGGAAAGCAACATTTCCCAAATAAGAACTAAGACAACAGTGAAGGAGGAAGACGTGAGTAGACATGGCTAGAGTCTCCCACTGTGAGGAGTACATAGGCCCGCAGATTTTTCTTGGTTTTTAGAGGGGGTGTGTGCACAGTGATTCCTCACAGATCTTTGACTTTCAGTATAAAGGGCCATGTGAAGAATTGACCCAGATTTGTGCAGAGACAGCACTGACCCAGGGATTCATGCTCTATTCTGAAAAGGACAAAATATAAATATTTAGACTTTGCAGCCAGAGGAGTCAGCAGTTTGCAGGCCAAATCTGGGCTGATGGCCTGATTCTGTAAATGCAGGTTTACTGGAATATAGCCACACTCATTCAGTCACGGAAGGGCTGGCTTGGCACTACAGCTGTAGATGTGAGTACACGTAACAGAGACTGTCGGGCTTGGTTTTCCTACAGGCACGATCACTTGCCTGAAGTTCCATGGCAACAGGCACTTGATCAGCGGGGCCGAGGACGGCCTCATCTGTGTCTGGGATGTGAGGAGATGGGAGTGCCTGAAGGCGATCAGAGCGCACAAGTGAGTCCCACCTGCCCTCAGTGTTCTCCAGGTGCCAGTCAAGCTGGGGGCTAACTGTCGGTTTCCTTTTAGAGGACACGTGACCTTCCTTTCCATTCACCCATCTGGCAAGTTGGCCCTGTCTGTGGGTACAGATAAGACACTGAGGTGAGTCATGAAGGCCCAGGAGCACCTTTACTAAGCTGTGGTCTTTGGTCTTCAAAATTAAGAGCCCACCCCCTGGAGTAGCTGTCCTGCGGGAGTACTGGAGTGGGTGGCCTTTCCCTTCTCCAGAGCATCTTCCCAACCCAAGTCTCCTGCATTGCACACAGATTCTTTACCATCTGTGCCACCAGGGAAGTTGGTGTTGGTACTGTTTCTATACTGTCTGCCATTGTCAGACACGAGGGTAAAGCTGAACGCTTATGAACCTTTTCATAAGGAAAGGGGAAATGAAAAGATCTAAATTCAAACACACATGCGGCATTGCAGTCGTCAGCTGTGGAGTAGAGGGGGTCTTATATAAAGAAGTATTTTCGGAAGTTAAGCCTTTTGAAAATATGGTGAACTCAGCAGAGGAAAGGACTGTGGGAACAGAGCGAATTTTAATCTTGCTTGATAAGAAATATTTCGGGCAATGCCATAAGAAAGAAGGTAGTTCTTCTGAATGGCCAAGTAGTAAGTGTTCATTTGTGTCTTCATTAAACTTAGCTTTACACGTGGTCAGTCAGTAATCCTGTGGTAAATGAGCTTCCTGTTTTGCAGAACATGGAATCTCGTGGAAGGAAGATCGGCATTCATAAAAAACATAAAACAAAGTGAGTGTTTCTTTGACTTTTTTTTTATTTCATTTTTGGCTGTGCTGGATCTTCGTCATTGCAAGGGCTTTTTCTCTAGTTGCAGCGATTGGAGGCTGCTCTTCTGTTGCGGCGTGCGGGCTTCTCACGGCAGGGCCTTCTCTTATTGTGGAGCGTAGGCTCTAAGGCATGAGGGCTCGATAACTGAGGTGCACAGGCTTCATTGCTCCGAGACTTGTGAGATTTTCCCAGATCAGGGATCGAACCCATGTCTCCTGAATTGGCAGGTGGATTCTTTACCACTGAGCCATCAGGGAAGCCCAAAGTGAGTGTTTTTGTTTAAAAACATTTGAAAATTTGATAGGCTGTGAATGTGTATACACACAAGTTCTCGTGTCCACACACCTACAGTTATTTCCTTACATGGTGGTGGCTCTCTCTGAGAGCATAGGCCTTAGGTCACTTTTTTTCCCTCCTCTTTCTATTGGGATTTTTGGCATGGCTCTGCCAACTATGAACTGTATGACCTTAATGATTCTTCAAACCAGTTCCTTGTCTAAAATCTAACTCATAAAAATATGCATCATAAGTTTGCTGTGAAGGTTTAATGGGATAATGGGTGTGAAAGTGCACAATGTAAATATTTGCTATTTTTTTTATGATCCCCGATCAGTTTCTTTTTTTATCTATGAAATACAACAGCTTTGTTCTTGTAACTTACAGACGCTCACATAGTGGAATGGTCGCCAAAAGGAGAGAAGTACGTAGTTGTCATACTGAACAGAATAGATGTCTATCAGCTCGACACTGCGTCCGTCAGTGGCACCATCACAAATGCGAGGAGAGTGTCTTCTGTTGCGTTTCTTTCAGTGAGTGATCGGAAGTCAGTGGTGGGAGTTGAGTGTATATGGTGATGGTCAGAATTGTTGATGACATTCTGGGTGTTAATGTGTGTTTTTTTTTTTCCCTCTGTTAGGAATCTGTCCTCGCAGTGGCTGGAGATGAAGAGGTTGTAAGGTTTTTTGACTGTGATTCCCTAACATGCCTCTCTGAGTTTAAAGCTCATGAAAACAGGTACTTTTTTTGTTTTTTACACACTAATCTCTGTGGGCTTGTATGTGGAGGGTCTCTTATAAGTGCAGTAGCTTCACAAGGCAGACTTTTTTGTGAATGACTACAGAAACAGACATATCTACAGAACTGATTTTTTTTCAAGAGGATGGTGGGAATGTTGTCTTGGCCATAGTGATGCAAAAGTGGTGAAGTCGTCACCAGGACTAGTCATTGGCACAACAGACTTATTTTCTCAATAATTTCATTACACTTGCGTCCTGGAACCCTCAATTCATACTTGAGTGGGAAAAAAAAAGTTAGCTCTAACCCAACCACTCTTGTCTTTTTTTCCTCTGTTTGCCTGTCCACTGGCCTCTTCCTACACTCTGCTTTTCCTGCAGGAGAAATAAATGACATGTTGACCTCTGTCTAGCGTCCATCTCCATTACCGCTCACTGTATCTCTAAAGGCAGATGTGAGTCTCAGGGTCAATGGTTAATAACCGGACCAAGGTTACCACCCTGTTAGGTGATAGAGAAGGGAACCAACCCAGTTCTATCTGACTGCTTCTGCTTTTTCTGCTGTAATTTTGTAAAATGGTGATGTAATATGTTTTATTTGCATATTCTTTTATGTTTCAAACAACTCTTATTCATTCTTTAAAAATGCTTATTTATTTGGCTGCACAGAGTCTTAGTTGCAGCACGCTGTGGCATGTGGGATGTAGGTCGAATCTGAGTCCCCTGCTTTGGAAGCGTCGGAGAAGGCAATGACAACCCACTCCAGTACTCTTGCCTGGAAAATCCCATGGATGGAGGAGCCTGGTGGGCTGCAGTCCATGGGGTTGTGAAGAGTCGGACACGACTGAGCGACTTCACTTTCACTTTTCACTTTCATACATTGGAGAAGGAAATGGCAACCCACTCCAGTGTTCTTGCCTGGAGAATCCCAGGGACAGCGGAGCCTGGTGGGCTGCTGTCTGTGGGGTCGCACAGAGTCGGACACGACTGAAGTGACTTAGCAGCAGCAGCAGCAGCATTGGGAGCGTGGAGCCTTAGCCATGGGATCACCAAGGAAGTCCCAGACAACTCTTAGTTTTCATTTTCTATATCATAGTTTAGCTTTAAGAAATCTCTCTTTACAAATACAATACTGCACTCACTAGACAGGCCCTAGTTTCTACCTGCCTAGTTTTGGGGAAGGGAGCCTATTCTTCAAGGCCGTATAGCTCTTCATGGATATTTGGTTGTTCGTTTAACAAGTATTCGCTGAGCAGCCATAATGAAAAACTGCAGCAGGAGCTTGCACTCTCCTGGCTCTTATCTTATTGGGGGGCAAAAAATAGGATAAACAAGAACTCAGGTAATCCTAACAGGAAGGAAATAGATATTATGACTTGGGAATGGCACAGGTAACTTATTTGGATGGGATGATCGGGGAAGGGGGAGTGAGACCTTCGGGATAAAGGAGCTATTTCTAAAAGGGAGAGAATTGCAGGCACAGTGGCCCAGAGGGATAAAAGAGCTTGGTGTATTTTAGGAACAGATAGAAGACTGTCACTGGGTCAGAGGGAGCCCGACGGTGCAGGGCCCGGCGTGTTGTGGGAAGGAGTTTGAGTGCCTTTGCAGGGGTTGAGTTTTCTATGTCCCAGCCGCTTCCTCCCTCTTGTGGTGTTTTGAAACCGAACCTACCTCTGTAGAATTTTAAACCTGGGAATAACATAGTCTGATTTTTTAAAAAGTTGTTAGGGGGCAAAAATGGAAGCCCAGAGGCCAGTTAGTTTACTCCATAATCCAGAAGGAAAATGATAGTATCTCAGAAGGTGGGTGGTAGGCCCTGAGGACAAGGGGAGGAGGCCTCAGTCACCTCTGTCTTTCTCTCAATATAGTTTCCTGAGGTTGAAGGGGTTTGAATATGTTTATTTCCTTTAATTCCTGATAATTCCTTTTATTCCTGATAATCTGATTATTTATAGTTGTCTATCATCTTTTCAAGTCCTTCTTAAGGTATGGTTGACAGTCAATTCTATCTTGGAATTTAGACCTTGAAAATGACTCAACCAACTCATGGGATTGTGAGGTATGTTAAACTTTTGGCACTGTTTGTTGAGCAGGTTGGAAACACCTGAATCCTGGAAAAGTTGAGAGACTGTGCCTGAAGTTTTTTAGCAGCATCATACTGTCTGTAGGAAAGGCTCTTTAACGGTGTCACTGCTTTTGTCCTAGGGTAAAAGACATGTTCAGTTTTGAAACTCCAGAGCATCGTGTTCTTGTTACAGCATCGAGCGATGGTTTCATCAAAATGTGGAAGCTTAAGCAGGACAAGGTCAGTGTCTCAACACAATATAAATAAACCAAATGCAGGTCTTACTGTCAGTATGACTTTGAGTTAAGTGAGGTGGATTTTCTTAAAGGTTCACTGGGCACAGATCTTTTACATGTTTAACATTTCTTCAAGGCATGATTGATATTCATGGTTTTAAAATTAGGGTTCCGTAGTGCTGCCCCGGGGGTTGGTATTGGTGAGTCTGAACTGGCTGGATCCCAGAACGCCTGCTCATTCAGTCAGAGAAACAGCATATTTTTCTCTTCTGTGTATCGATGATCTTCTCTATAACCTTCTGTTAGATAAAAATCCTGCTGTTGCTAGAAAAATAATGGGGAACTTTCTATCAATTGTAGAATTAACAATAGTTTTGAACTGGATAATTACACATTCAGATTCTCTGGTAGTCTCCCTCTTACAGAGTCTTGGTTTATTCTCTTACAAAACAGTCTCTGAGTGTGGTTTGTTGAGTACCTAGTTTGTGCAAGGTTCTTTGTTAAAACCTGGAACTGAACAAGATCAAACAGCACCTTTCCTTAGTGAAGTGCTTCTTAGAAATTGGTGGACATCATCAAACCAATCACTAGTCAAAGTCACAAGTATTTTCTAAACAACATTCCTTTTATACTCAAGAAAATGCTGTGCAAGTTTTTAATTAAGGTAACTTGATTATGGAAACAAAATTATTTAAAATTCCTTTATGTTATCTCACATTTTCTTTCTCACATTATAGAAAGTTTCCCCGTCTCTATTGTGTGAAATAAACACGAACGCCAGGCTGACGTGTCTTGGGGTGTGGCTGGACAGAAGGACAGACACAAAAGAAAGCCCACCTGCTGCCGCCGAGCCTGCTCCTGGTAAGTGAAACTGATCTTTTAAAAAATTTAAGCTATCTCTTCAGGCGGAGGAGTGCTAGATAACTTCATTTTATTGTCAACTTATTTTACTGTTGAGGGAAAAACAGCCTTTAAACACACTGTCTCTTATGTTTTAGTAAGTAAAGAACAGTCCAGACACAACAAAGAGGAATCTGCCCATGCAGTCCAGGAGGAAGAAAAACAGCCAAAACCAGACGCAGAGAAATGTAGTTTAACTGGTGACAGTAATAAGCCAACAAGGGGAAACAGCCTGGCGTCAGCCAAGAAGAGAAAAACAGTGGAAATGTTGGAAAAAAAGAGAAAAAAGAAGAAAATATGAATGATGCTGTGAATCCCAGATTTTTCCTAGAAGGAAATTTTTTCAAATATACTTTTTTTTTTTCCCTAAGTAAAAGCTTGGAATTTCTTCTTTTGAAGAAAACATACAGCTTAAAAATCACTTTCAGGTTTTTTAAAAAAAACTGTGGTAAAACTTTTTGAAAGGCAATATTAATTATATATCATGGTGATATATAGTATGTTAATGTGTAATATGGGCTTCCCAGGTGGCTCAGTGGTAAAGAATCTGTCTGCCAGTGCAGGAGACAGAGGTCTGATCCCTGGGTCGGGAAGATCCTCTGGCGAATGAAATGGCAATTCACTCCAGTATTCTTGCCTGGGAAATCCCGTGGACAGCGGAGCCTGGTGGACCACAGTCCAGAGGGCTCACAAAAGAGCTGGACATGACATAATGACTGAGCCCACACACATGTGACCTGTAATGTAGAATTTTTACTACTGTGTAAAGCGAGTAAAGATCTTTCTCAAAATATTGTGGCTTAATATAAAATCCTGAACACATTTCTTACCAAAGTGGATAAAGGAGTTATTTTTCAGATTTTCTGTTTAAGTGAGGGAAGAATGAAAAACCTGCATTACTTTGGCATCTTCAAGTGGTTCTAGTAATTTTAATGAGGATTTTGTTCATTTTGATAACAAATGGTATAAAAAGATATTCATACCAGGAAGTATGATAAGACAGGCTTAAAAGCTGCAGATAAATAAAATACGTATCTATAATGCATATGCTGAAGTTTAGGGCTCCGAACAGAAAGTTAAAGAGAGGCTGCCAAACTTGATTAAACTGTTCTATTTCCAGTCGATGACAAGGAAATATTAAGACAGAAAAATGACATTTCCTTTATTTTAAATCTGTTTCAGCCCATCAGAAAAACAAAACAAAATACTTGGCTAATCTCCCATCCAAGTACTAACCAGGCCCAACCCTGCTTAGCTTCCATCATCAGATGAGATCGGGCGCTTTCAGGATGGTATGGCTGTAGGCTTTAGTTAATCTTCTAACAAAAGTAGTCTTAAAATTATGTCTTACTTATTTGTATCTTATTTCAAAAAACAGCTCTAACAGGGCCTAGGACTGTAGGTAATTAAATCTCTGTGGTTTCAGTTCAGTTGCTCAGTTGTGTCTGACTTCTTTGTGACCCCATGAACCTCAGCATGCCAGGCCTCCCTGTCCATCACCAACTCCCGGAGTCCACCCAAACCCATGTCCATTGAGTTGGTGATGCCATCCAACCATCTCATCCTCTGTCGTCCCCGTCTCCTCCTGCCCTCTATCTTTCCCAGCATCAGGGTCTTTTCCAATGAGTCAGCTCTTCATATCAGGTGGCCAAAGTACTGGAGTTTCAGCTTTAGCATCAGTCCTTCCAGTGAACACCCAGAACTGATCTCCTTTAGGATGGACTGGGTGGAGCTCCTTGCAGTCCAAGGGACTCTCATGAGTCTTCTCCCAACACCACAGTTCAAAAGCATCAATTCTTCAGCGCTCAGCTTTCTTCACAGTTCAACTCTCACATCCATACATGACCACTGGAAAAACCATAGCCTTGACTAGACGGACCTTTGTTGGCAAAGTATCCCTGCTTTTCAATATGCTGTCTAGGTTGGTCATAACTTTCCTTCCAAGGAGTAATCTTTTAATTTCATGGCTGCAGTCACCATCTTCAGTGATTTTGGAGCCCAAAAATAGAAAGTCATCCACTGTTTCCATTGTTTGCCCATCTATTTGCCATGAAGTGATGGGACCAAATGCCATGATCTTAGTATTCTGAATGTTGAGCTTTAAGCCAACTTTTTCACTCTCCTCTTTCACTTTCATCAAGAGGCTCTTTAGTTCTTCACTTTCTGCCATAAAGATGGTGTCATCTGCATATCTGAGGTTACTGATATTTCTCCCGGCAATCTTGATTCCAGCTTGTGCTTCCTCCAGCCCAGTGTTTCTCATGATGTACTCTGCATGTAAGTTAAACAAGCAGGGTGACAGTATACAGCCTTGACATACTCCTTTTTCTATTTGGAACCTGTCTGTTCCATGTCCAGTTCTAACTTTCTTCCTGACCTGCATACAGGTTTCTCAAGAGGCAGGTCAGGTGGTCTGGTATTCCCATCCCTTGAAGAATTTTCCACAGTTTATTGTGATCCACACAGTCAAAGGCTTTGGCATAGTCAATAAAGCAGAAATCGATGGTTTTCTGGAACTCTCTTGCTTTGTCCATGATCCAGCGAATGCTGGCAACTTGATCTCTCGTTCCTCTGCCTTTTCTAAAACCAGCTTGAACATCTGGAAGTTCACAGTTCACATATTGCTGAAGCCTGGCTTGGAGAATTTTAAGCATTACTAGCGGGTGAGATGAGTGCAATCTATGCAGTAGTTTGAGCATTCTTCGGCATTGGAACGAAAACTGACCTTTTCCAGTCCTGTGGCCACTGCTGAGTTTTCCAAATTTGCTGGCATATTGAGTGCATCATTTTCACAGCATCATCTTTCAGGATTTGAAATAGCTCCACTGGAATTCCATCACCTCCACTAGCTTTGTTGGTAGTGATGCTTCCTAAGGCCCACTTGACTTCACATTCCAGGATGTCTGGCTCTAGATGAGTGATCACACCATCGTGATTATCTGGGTTGTGGGTGGTTTAGTTCATTTAAGTTTCATCCCAGCTGGTTAAGGCAAGTCCTATTGATTTTTTCAGCAGAGTCTTCTGTTAAATTGGTGAGCGTCTGGCCTAAGTGGAATTGTTCAGGTCTTGGTCACTATCAGCTTTGGCTGTTTGAAGTCAGCTCTGGTAGTGCAGGCTTCAGTTTTGATATCTGAAAGGTAGGCGTTGCTGCGAGTGGAAAAGTTTTCTCTTAGAATATGTATGCTAAAAAAAAAAAAAAGATTAAAAAAAAAATGTATGCTGCCAAAAGGTCTCTTGCCATCTGTCTCTACAAGAATTAGGTCCCTAGCCACTGCAGTTGCTGACCCTGAGAGGAGTTCTAGGTAGAGATCAGGAATAAGGCACTCTGGGAAAAACTGGCAGAACAGGCCTTTAGATGGAGACTGTTCTCAGGAGGTGGTTTATGAGCCCAATTTTTTTTTTTCTATGAAAGCACCTAACAGAGACATTGTTAACAGAGACACCTGCTCCTCCTGACTAACACCAACATTCTGTCAAAATGTGTGCTTGAGTGCACCGCAACCCACTTCACCAAAATCACATATACTGACCCCCCCTTGTCTGCTTCCCCCACTTCAGTGAGCAGCTGCGCAGAGCTGAGAGGCTGTCTCCTGGGCTATGGTCCTCATTTTGCCCCCAATAAAACTAAGCTTACAACCCTCTCCTTGTGCATTTTTTTTTTAAGATACCTGTGCACTGCAATTTGTCTTCACTGGTTTGTATATGTATGATCTGTTCTTGTTATGTACTTGCAGGGGATGAAAGCAACATCAAGGATGACACCCACGTTTTGGTGTTACATCAACTGAAAATATGTTGGGGCAGGGAAGAGAAGCAGGTGTGGAGTTAATCTGTGTGTGTGCGTTGGGGGGACATTGCAGAGGTACTTGCAAATTTAACTCACCTACAGTCAGTCTTCAAGTAGCCTCTTCAAGTACTCTTCAAGTAGCCTCACTCCTTAAAGGGAAGTGAGCCAGATTGTCCAGCCTGTGGCCACCGTATGCTCTGCAGGGAGAAAATAGTCTCTTCTCATGGTAGCAAACTAGGTGATCAGGCTAGAGGGACCATCTCCGATGGCCTGCATCTGGTTGACACCTGGCGAGGACTGGAGCACTCCATTAAGGCATCCTTCAGAATCCAGTCTCTGACATGCTCTTTCCCCCATCGGTGACCTCCAACGCAGGCCTGGCCCAGCTCGCCAGGTCTCTGTCAAAACTAGACTCCAATCCTGGGTTTCCGGCTTTTGGCCAGGCCGTCTTGGATCTGAGACAAGTGCTGGACGACCCTGCCCGCGTCCAGCTTTCGGGACACACGTGCTCGGCCACTCTCCTTGCCTCGGGGACAGAGCGCGCGCCGGGCCGTCAGCAGCAAGCCACGCCCCCAGGGCGCAGGGAGCGCGGCGACTCCAGGCCTCTAGCTCCGCCCCACGCTACGCCCCCGGGACGCAAAGAACGCGACGACTCCAGGCCTTTAGCCCCGCCCCACGCCTCAAACCCCGCCCCGCTTCTCTAGCTCCGCCCCCGGGACTCAGAAAACGCGCCGCAACACTTCCGGCGGGATCGCTACTCCCCGCCCGGAGGCGAGTACGGCCTGGTCGACCTGTGCGGGCAGACATTCGGGAAGGAGGTTCGTGTGCTTTGGAATTATTATTATTATTTTACGCAGGTTTTGACTTTTAGAAATTACATGAGAGGCTTTGCTGCCGCCTGCTCTTCCCCGGGATCCAGGCGGCGGCTTTTAGGCCGCGCGATGGTTGCTTTTCTCTGCTCTCCTAGTGGGTTGTGAATCCTGCGGGAACCCTGAGCTCTTGGCAGGTGCTTACTGATTTAGCTAATTAGCTTCCTGGAGATTTTATCCATCTCTTTGAAAATCTGGGTGCAATGCTCGACGCAGTGCTACGTCGAGTTAATGACGGTGGTAAGATTCCAAGTCACCTAAGCCTTATAGACAATAGTTTAAACAGAAGAGCTGTGTGTTGCTTTCAAGCTTAGCCCCAATGTATACCAAATGCATTTCTTTAAGAAATTAGTTACACCCTAGTTTGCCAGAGGTGTACCACTCTACGTAATTACGGCTTGGGCTTTTCCTTTTTTTTTTTTTTTTGGCTTTTCTATTTTTTATCCTTCCTCTCGCCCCCCATGAAACAGTAACTGAGTGATGCAAAATTAACTGTCTGAAAGTGTTATAAATGTTGAGTATTGAAATAATCTAATTCTTTACGGGGGGGGTGAAAAGCAGTAACCCCTCCCCCCAGAAAGGGTAATTAAAATACTTGAATTAAGGGCACATAAGTGTTTATTTTACAATTTAGTTATAACCTGGTTAGATAATGAAAAGATTAGCTTGTTAACTGTACAGAGCTGGTCAGTGAAGTTTCCCTTGGGCCTATGTTATTAGAACTTAGATTATTACCAGAATGGTTGCTGTTTGTTCAGCAGTTACTGTGTGCAAAGCACTTTTTAGGTATTATCCCATTTGATGCCGGCTCTGGTCATGGGAAGTTTGCACAGGGTAGGTAAACAGTGAAGGAAACTGAGTCTTAGAGAAGTTGAGCCATTGCTTCTTAGCTTCCCAGGGCTGGAACTGGAACTTGACCCATCTCTTCCTGTCTGCTAGGGAGCTGTGCTGTTGACCACCTTTGATCCAGCCCCTCCTCTGCAGGTACAGGCCTGGTTTGGAGAAAGTGAAAGAGAACAATGCCGAAGGACTCCGGCCCGCTGTAAGTGCCCGGTGGGTGGGCGTGGAATAGCCAGGAGCTTCTCAGATGCAGAGTTTCTTTCCTCATCTGCAAAGGGCATTGAGCCAAGACTGCAGGGCAGCTGGGGTTATGGGAGGATGGACTCTACACCCCCCCATAGGGACTTGTGTTTAGGGCCCAGCTCTGCTGCTGACCTAGGCAGGTCATCTAACCTCTCTGGGATTTATAAGCATTTCTACAGTGATAGGGTTGATGACCTTTTTGATCCCATTCTACGGTTACTTGTTTTTTAGAACACGTTTAGCACCAATGTCTTACTGTTCTGTTTTCAGAGTGCCTTTACATTGGCTTGGCTTTGGCTATGCAGCACTGGTTGCTTCCGGCGGGATCATTGGCTATGCAAAAGCAGGTATGGTTTGCAGTTATTTAACCTCGTGAAATCTTGTTCCTGGTGAAGAACAAGTCCCCAGTGCTCCCAGACTACAGTCTTGTTGGAGTCAGGTTTGGTTTAAGCCTCCTCTTTGGAGACCCTGCTTATCATCAGCCCCATAGCTGCTCCTTTACTCGCTTCGAGGTTATCTGGCTGAGCTAAACCAGGCTTCTTGTCCAGTCACTTGTTTTTGCCTGTTTATCTAAATATGCCGGTTAGGGATGGTAATAGATGGTCATTATCATCACCTGCCATACATCAACCTTGACCCCGGAGGGCCATTTCTGCTCTTTAAGTGGGAGAAAGCCTCTCATCTTCACGTGAACAATTTTGAGGTCTCTGCATGAAGCCAGGCGCAGGTGTGTCAGTGAATCTGGCTGTTTTCCAGGAGCCTTCCTTGCCTGCTTCCCTACCACCAGCATACACACCAGAACCCACTCTCCAAATCCTTTTTTAACTCATTGACCCTGTTTCCCCTTCCTTTGGGGCTGAGCCTGAGTTTGTGACCCTGGGCAGTTCCAGTCTTCTCAAGGCTAATCAAGCCTGCCAGGAGCCTCCTCTTCCCCTTTGGAGCTGCCCTGCCTGTCAGAGGAGAGAGGGGTGGTGTGGTTATGGCCCTGACTTCTCCAGTAGAAAAAGCAGTCTCCCCCAAACATTTTTCTGCATGAGGACACCTTGGTCTTGAACGGCAGTGGGAGACGTTCCCTTTGCCGTTTCCTCGGGGCTGGGGGCGAGGCAGAGGGAAGTGGTGCGCCTGGGGGATTCTGTTGCAGAGATGAGTGTCTGCCAGGAGAACGCAGGTGTGTGTGTCCCTCCCTCCAGGCAGTGTTCCGTCCCTGGCTGCCGGGCTCCTCTTCGGTGGTCTCGCTGGCCTGGGTTCCTATCAGCTGTCTCAGGATCCGAAGAACATTTGGCTTTTCTTAGGTACGTTGTTTCACCATTTCCCTGATGCGTCCCTGGGTTGGTGGGACATGGCAGGTTCTTCAGACTGAGATGCTTCTCCCACTTCTGCCAAGTCCTGGGGAAGGTTTGAACGGAGGGGGTTTGGGCCTGTTGCTGCTAATCTTTTACCTAGAGGATGCGGAAAGGTTTTCCTCCGTCCCGAATGGAGGTTGACCCCGTGAGGTCAGCCTTAAACATGTAGAGGGCATGCACGTGTCTCTTAACCGTTGTGATTGCCCTCTGAGAACTGTCTGCTGGAGCATCGCTGAAGGACTATGTGTCTGGTGAGGTCCGTATCGGTATTGGGTTTTTCCCATTTGAAAGTCGTGTTTATTCATCCTTTAGATGTAAGCGAAGCGTATGAGACAGAGGCCCGGCCTTCAGGGAGCCGTAGCTCTCGCTGGGGACCGCAGGTGGCTGCGGGCTGCTGCCGTGTCCTGTGAGCAGCCCAGACATGAGAGCGCGGGGGTGAAGGTTCCGTCTTATCTGAGTGGCTTGGCTGTGTTTCTCCTGAGCCCCAGCCACATGCCGGACACCCTGTGGGGGCGTGGGGGCCCCCTGCTGCCTCCACCCCCCACCCCCACCCCCGCACTGCTCGAGGAGAGCGCAGTTCTGGTCCTCACAGCTGTGCGGGGAGCGAGGGAGACCCAGTCCTTCATCTGCGTCGGCATGGGGGGACGAGGAGGCTCCCAGCTCTGCCCCCAAGCACCTCAGATCCCCGAGTCCCATTTCCGATGCCGCCCCTCCACACCAGCGAATGCCCGGTCTCCAGGCGCGTCCCTCCTCCCAGGCTGTGGGTCTCTGCTCGGCCCCTGTCCATGATGCCAGCCTCTTGGGTGGGTGCCAGCCAGGAACACACCCACGTGCTCAGCTCTCACCCATTTAAAAACAACAGAAAAGGGACCTTTCCTGACCCCACTTCTTTCTTCAGTTGCTGCCCTTCCTCTTCAGAAACTTCTCTTAAAAAAATCCGTCACCCTCCCATCTTCACTTCCTCAGCTCACATTCTCAACCCACTTCGGCCTCCACTTCTGTTCCTCTCAGTCCAAGAATAACTCTCCTCAAGGCTGCCAGGAGCCTCTGTCTTTCAAAATTCAGTGTACGTTTTTCAGTCCTTTATTTTGACCCTTTAGCTGTTCTCAGCACAGTATGCCAGGCCGTTTTCCCTTCTCTTGTTTTTTTCTTTGTATTTTCTCATTCTCTTTCGTCTGTCTTTTCTGTTTTGTCCACTCACCTTTTTTGACCATTAAATACTAAGGTTCTTAAAACCTGGCTCTTTTTCTCTTCAAACTCTCGCACTTGGCAAGATCACTGAAGCCCAGGCCTCAGATGACCACCAGTACACAGACCACCCACAGATTTCTCTCTCTGCCAAGGCTTGCTCGTGTGTATCCGCTTTCCTGCGTGGAAGTTTCCAGGCATGTCCAGGCGTCAGCTCCGACCTGGCTTCAGGTCTTCTCTCAGGCTCCATCCACTTGGTTCTCCCTTGCTCTCTTCCCGTCCATCTTCATGTCCATTTCATCAGCAGGTCCTGTCAACCCCGCCCCCAGCCCACATCCCAAGTCGTCCCCTTCTCTGCCGCCGACGCTGTCGCCCGCGTCTTGTTGCCTGCATTCCCGAGGGAGCTTCTTCATGGGTGCCCTGCAGCCTGCAGTTGGTTCCCTGTGCTGCGGCTGCAGACGGCAGCTCTGCTTGCGTATCCCTCTGCTCATGTCTTTTAATGTCTGCTCGTCGCTGGGATGAAGACCCCAGTCCCTGCCTGGGCCCGCGGGGCTCTGCCGGGGGTGGCCCTCTCCCTGGCTCTGGTGGGTTTCTGTGCCACAGCACATCCCCCACCCCCCCCACCACCAGGCCCCCTGCCTGGACCCGCGTTCCTGCCCTTAGCTCATCAGCCACCTCGCTTCACATTACAGCTTGGTCTCCGCTCTCTCAGCAAGCCCTTCTCCCTGAATGGGCTGGACCCCTGATGTTACGTGATCTGTATTGCATTCATTGCACCTGTGACACAGGTTATGGGCTTTCCTGGTGGCTCAGCGGCAAAGAATCCACCTGCCAGTGCAGGAGACGCAGGCTCGTTTCCTGGGTTGGGAAGATCCCCTGGAGGCAACCCACTCCGGTATTCTTGCCTGGGAAATCCCATGGACAGGGGAGCCTGGTGTGCTACAGTCCACGGGGTCACAAGAGTTGGACACGACTTCATGACTCAAACGACAGCATAGACTGTACTTTTAAATTTTTGTTTGTGTGGTTCTTTCAAGTCAGCCGCATCAAGCTTGAAGCACTGTTAGGGCAGAGATCTCTGTGATGACAGTTGTGTCCCCGGCACCTGCTGCGGGCCGGGTGGTAGGAATTAATAAAACATGGAGTGGGAAGAGCCTGAGAGCATCCAGGGCAAACAGCATCGGCAACGAGTAGGGGACAAAAACCCCCACAGCAGTGTAGGAGAGAACGAGAATTAGGGCTGAAGAGTGCTAGGAGGTGCGGCTGAGGCAGGCTGGGCTCAGATGCTGAGAGCCTTTGCTTCCAGTGTTGGTGTTAATACTTGGTCCCATTAAATGTGGACGGCATGGAGGTCCCCAGCTCGGGGGAGGAGGATTATGAGATTGGGTCTGAGCCTTTGAAAGATGGGTGGGAAGTTGGCCACTTTTCCGTCCTCTCACCTATAAGATGTAGTGATCTTTGATTCTTCTTTATCTTTCCACCAGTCACATCTGGAACCTTGGCTGGCATCATGGGAATGAGATTCTACAACTCTAGAAAATTCATGCCTGCAGGCCTGATTGCAGGTGCCAGGTACTCTCTGCTCTATTGCTAGCTTTAGTTCAGCATCCCAAATGCTGTAGACATTCACAAGGGTCCCTGTTTCAGTGTACCTGATGCTGAGCGTCACCTGAAATGATTGACTTTATCCACAAATAGGAAAGACTGCAAAAACAGTTGATTTCATGTCATAATGAGATGAGGATGCTCATTCACTTCTGAAACGGTTGTGCTCTCACATCCGAGCTCTGGTCCCGCTTGGCTCCTCCCTGCAGGGGAGGTGGCTTCACTGCGAAGCCGTGGCTGCACCCGCTGCTGTGATTTGCAGCCTGTGGTCCATGCGTATCTCAGCTGTATTGGTGTCCTTTATTATTGAAAATTTCGCTAAAAGGAAATTCTGATCGAATCCTGTTCTGTAATTAACTTTGATTGTAAAATCCAAACCAGGTTGATCTTAAAATGCAGTCTTTAATAAAGATAACCTGAAGATAGAATTTTTAAACTCTGCTTTAGAAGAAGCTTACTCACCGACTTTGATCATAGTCAGGATGCTGTCAGGAGTAAAGTCTTACACTCGGTGTAGACCAGGGTCAAGAGCCATGTCAGCTGGCAGGCTGGAGGTCTGCGCTGCCGACCTCTGTGGCGGGGGAGCCTGTGGGCTCTGCAGCATGGTTTCTCGTCTTTGAAGTGCTGGCAGCTCAATTAGGAACTTTGACTCCCGTGTGTGATTTCAAAGCCTGAGTGCACAACTGCCCTTGGCGTGTTCTCCCTTTGGCAGCTCCAGGGGTCAGAGTCCATCTCCGCTGGCGCTGCCTTGGCACCACCTCGGCACGTACTTGTGGGGAACCTGCTGAGTTCTAGTCCCTTAAAAATAGTCTGTGCTGTTCTTGACTTGATTTTTTTTTTTTTTTTATGTGTTTCCTTTGAACAGTTTGCTGATGGTCGTCAAACTTGGAATCAGTGCCTTGGGTAAACCCCATCAGTAATAGTCATGGCCCAGCTTGGACTCATGAAGAATTTTTAAAACTTCTACTCTTTTTCATGTATTAAGATAAACAAGTACAGCATTTTCATGTATTCTGACATTTTTCTTAAAAACAGACCAAAAAACACCACTGAACTTTGCAGAGATAAAAAATCAGTCGTTACCATTACAGCCCTAAAGAGATGGGTAAAGGTGTAACACAAGAGTTTCTTCCTGTGGTACCATCATACAGTTTGATTCTTGTACTTCAGTGTTATCTGTTCTTTGTGTATCTCTAGGTAACATCTCCAGGGATAGAATGTTAGGCTGTCACCATTGGGGCCCTCCAAGCCCCATGTGCTGCTCAAGGAACAGTGTGAGAAGGATCTCTTAATGAGATTTAGGATATCTATTCTTTTGCTTATCTTAGAGCACAGACCTACTTTGAAATTATGTTCAATAAAATCAATTAAAATAAAGTTTACTGTAAATGATATTTTCTGCAGTGTCTTCATTGCCAGAGCTCTCTAGAACAGCTCTTTAGAATGAGATGTCAATAACAAAGAAGATAAAAGAACATGAAAGTGTTTTTATTGATATTTTATTTAGGAATTAGCCATTTTGAATAATTTAAAAACCAAGGAAGGAAAGTTATTTGATTATACATTGCATTTAGGCTTGGATTTCTTGTGGGACTGCATAATCAAAAACAAAAAATGAAATTGTGGTTAACCAGTTAATTTATTGGAGAAGGCAATGGCAACCCACTCCAGTACTCTTGCCTGGAAAATCCCATGGAAGGAGGGGCCTGGTGGGCTGCAGTCCATGGGGTCGCTAGGAGTCGGACACAACTGAGCGACTTCACTTTCACTTTTCACTTTCATGCATTGGAGAAGGAAATGGCAACCCACTCCAGTGTTCTTGCCTGGAGAATCTCAGGGACGGGGGAGCCTGGTGGGCTGCTGTCTGGGGTCGCACAGAGTCGGACTGAAGCGACTTAGCAGCAGCAGCAGCAGCAGTTAATTTATAAATGTAAAACCTGAGAGAACTGTTTATAACTGGAATTACTTATTTTGGTCTCTACATAGGACATGTTAGCTAATTACACATTTTCACTTTCTTTCAGTATTGAGTTAACTCATTCTGGTACCCCTTACTTTGCTTTTCCCCTTTTACAAAAAAAGGGAGAGGATACATTTGCTACTTAACTCAACTCTTCATTGGTATTGATTGGATTTCTTCTATGTTATTCAGGCACCTATGAATCAATTTTATGGACTGGCTTGTTGAAAGAAACCTTACTTTTCTCATTTTTGTGTTTGACATGTCTGCCATAGCTTTTTTTTTTTTTAATTTATTTTATTGAGGTATAGTTCATTTACAATGTATTAATTTCTGTTGTATAGCAGAGTGATTCCATTATATATGCACATATATATATACATAGATTCTTTTTCATATTTTTTTTCCATTATGGTTTATACCGAATAATGAATATAGTTCCCTGTGCTGTACAATAGGAGCTTGTGTATCCATTCTGTATATAATAGCCTGCGTCTACTAAGCCCAGACTCCCACACCATCCCTCCCACCTGCCCTCCGCTTTGGAAACCACAAGTCTGTTGCGCGTCTCTGAGTCTCAATTTCATAGGTAAGTTCGTTTGCATCATATTTCAGATTCCACGTAGAAGTGATATCATATTTGTCTTTCTCACTTCATTTAGTATAGAAGTCTGGCTCCATCCGTGTTGCTGCAGTGGCATTATTTCATTCCTTTTATGGCTGAGTAACATTCCATTGTGTGTATGTACCTGGCTTTATCCGTTTGTCTGCTTTTGGACATTTGGGTTGCGTCTCTGTCTTGGCTGTTGTAAATAGTGCTGCTATGAACACTGGGGTTGCGTGTGTCTTTGGATTACAGTTTTCTCTGCATGCCTTTCCAGGAATAGGATCCTTGGATCATATGGTAGCTCTGTTTTTAAAGGAACCTCCACGCTGTCCTCTATGGTGGCTGCACCAATTTACATTCCCGCCAACACTGCAGGACGTTCCTTTTTCTCCACACCCTCTCCAGCATTTGTTCTTTATAGACTTTTTGATAGTGGCCACTCTGAGTGGTGTGAAGTGACACCTCGTAGTTTCAATGTGCATTTCTATAATAATTAGCAACGATGAACATCTTTCTGTGTGCCTGTTGGCCATCTGTATGTCTTTGGGAAAATGTCTGTTTAGATCTCCAGTTAAAAATTTTATTTTTTAGTATATTGAGATGTATGAGCTATTTGTATATAAAATATTTACTCTCCAATCCAGGACATTGTATGTCCCTTCATATAATTCAAATTTTTTTTAGTGTCTTAAAACATTTTAGAGTTTTATTCACATAGTTCTTTGCATTTCTATTAAGAGTATTGCAGGTATTTTATAGTTTTGTTACTATTAGTAAATCGTACATTAGCATGATACATTGGTTAACAACTAATGAACCAATACTGCTACATTATCACTAGTACATTATTTAGTTTTTCTTATTTTTGAATGAATACCCATTTTCTGTTCCATGATCTTATCTAGGATAGCATATTACATTTAGTTGCCATGTAGGGTCCTCATGGCTGTGACCATCCCTTCAACTTTCCTTGCTTTTGGTGACCGAGTTTTGAGGAGTACTGATCAGGTGTTGTATAGAATGCGCTTCCGTTGAGATTTGTCTCCTGTCTTTCTCGTGATTACACTGGCATCTGGGTTTTTTTTAAGGAGGAAGATCACAGGGTAAAGTGTCGATTTCATCACTTCAAATGGAGGTTACATATATGAACATACACACATTATTGTTGATGCTGACGCTGATCACCTGGCTGAGGTGGTGGTCCTCAGGCTTCTCCATGGTGAAGTTATTCCCTTTTCCCCCACTTTCCCATGTGGTACTCAAAGGAAGTCACTCTGCATGCTTCCTGCTTAAGAAATGGAGAGTTGTGCTCTGCCTGCTTGAGGTCAGAGTGTCTACGTAAAAATTACGTGGAATTTGGCTGCATGGAAGGTGTCTCCTCGTCCCTGTCTGTATGTCCATCCAGCCATCCACTCATTCAGTGTGGGCTTAGGTATGATTATTTTCTGGTTTGGGTTGTAATCCAATACTTCTCCATTGATTTTCTTGTTCAGATTATTGCAGTTTTGAACATGGGGAGCTCTTTCAGTTGTCCCATGGCCTATTGATACAGCCAGTCAGTGTAGGCTTTTTTGGCTTGCTTGCTTTTTGTTTTTCTAGGACTTCACTATTTCCCGGCACTGTAAGATGCTCCAGGCTCATCTTGTATGTTTCACACCCCAACGCCAGAATCGGCCATTTCTCCAAGGAGGCCTGGTTTCTTTTATTGGACAGTATATTGGAAGCCAAGACCTGGTACTGGATAGTGCTTGTTGCTCCTGGGACATTATGTTATCCTTTTACCTTAATTCCTTTTTACTTTTGAAAGTTATTATTCCTCTTTCTAGTTTCTTAAGCTGAATGCTCAAGTTCACCATGTCTTCAATGGTTCTGTTTCTCTCATAAATGGAACAAGTTTATAGTTTTTTCTTTGCAATCTGTTTTGACTGACTTTTACAAGTTATAACACAGAGGTCTGTCATTGTCCATTTCTAAGGGTATTTATTTCAGATTTGATTTTCCCTTTTGACTTTGAAGTGTTTGGAACAATATTTCTGAATTTTTAAGGGATAATGTTTAAGTAATACTTTTTTATTCTACTATTGCTCTACTGTATAAAAAAGTAGTTTACATATTTCTATGTTTGAGATTTTCTTTGTAGCCTAATATAAGGTACACTTTTTGTGCATGTTGAATGTTAGTATTTTGCCTTATTGGTCAAAAGTCTATATAGTATGTACGCTGGATACACTTTGTTTGCTGTGTTAATCATGTCTTATTTTTAAGGCCTCTGGATCTGTTTTCTAAGAAAAACCTCCCACTCTGTGTTAGTCAGTTTTTTCTAGTATTTATGATTAATCTTTGCTTCACATATTTATGTTGTTTTCACATTTAACTTAAAAAATTTTCAAACCTAGTGAAAAGTTTTGGTCTCTATTTCTCTATATATATATGAACGTAGGTGTAGAAATTCTCAACAAAATATTAGCAAATCACATCCAACAATATATACAGAGAATTATATAACATGATCAAGTGGGATTTATTCTAGGTATATAAAACTGTCTCAAGCATTTGAAAATCAATTAATGTAATCTATCATATCAACAGACTAAAGAACAAAAATCTTACGATCAGTGGTCATTTTCAGTAGATGTAAAAAAAGGGATTTGACAGAATATAACACCCTTCATAATAAAACTCTCGAAAATATAGGAACATCTTCAACTTAATCAAGAAAATCTATTAAAAAAAAAACAAACCCTACAGTTAACATCTTGTTTAATAAGGCAGAACTGAATGTTTTCCTGCTAAGATCAGGATGAGGGCAAGGATGTTCACAGTCACCACTTCTGTTCAGCATTGTACTAGAAGTCCTGGCTAGTTCATTAAGACACAGGAAGGAAATTAATAGTATGCTGTAGATTGAGAAGGAAGAATAAAACTATTTTTGTTTGCAGATGACATGGTTATGTAGAAAGTTTCAAAGAAATTTTCCTGGGTGGGGGGAACGTCCGGGATTTAATTATTTAATGTTATAAGTGATTAAAACCGGTATTAGGATACAATATTAGTATAAAAAAGTCATTTGCTTCCTTGTAAACGAACAATGTACAATTCAAATTTGAAATTAAAAATTATAGAACTAAAGTAAATGGGTATAAATCCAACAAATACGTATAAGATCTATGAGGAAAATGACAATCTAATGAAAGAAGTCAAAGAAGTAACTAGAGTGACAGTTATTGTACATAAATAGGAAGGCTGAAGAGTGTCAAGATGTCAGTTCTTCCCAATTTGACCCATATTGCTTGTTCAGTGCAATCCTAATTTTAAAAACCCAGTTATGTTGTAGATACTGCCAAACTGATACCAGAAGTTTATATGGAGCAGTTCAGTTCAGTCGCTCAGTCGTGTCCGACTCTTTGTGACCCCATGAATTGCAGCACACCAGGCCTCCCTGTCCATCACCAACTCCCAGAGTTCACCCAAACTCATGTCCATCAAGTCGGTGATGCCATCCAGCCATCTCATCCTCTGTTGTCCCCTTCTCCTCCTGCCCCCAATCCCTCCCAGCATCAGGGTCTTTTCCAATGAGTCAACTCTTTGCATGATGTGGCCAGAGTATTGGAGTTGCAGCCTCAGCATCATTCCTTGCAAAGAACACCCAGGACTGATCTCCTTCGGAATGGACTGGTTGGATCTCATTGCAGTCCAAGGGACTCTCAAGAGTCTTCTCCAACACCACAGTTCAAAAGCATCAATTCTTCGGCACTCAGCGTTCTTCACAGCCCAACTCTCACATCCATACATGACTACTGGAAAAACCATAGCCTTGACTAGATGGACCTTTGTTGGCAAAGTAATGTCTCTGCTTTTTAATATGCTGTCTAGGTTGGTCATAACTTTTCTTCCAAGGAGTAAGCATCTTTTAATTTCATGGCTGCAATCACCATTTCAGTGATTTTGGAGCCCCCCAAAAATAAAGTCTGACGCTGTTTCCACTGTTTCCCCATTTATTTTCCATGAAGTGATGGGACCAGATGCCATGATCTTCGTTTTCTGAATGTTGAGCTTTCAGCCAACTTTTTCACTCTCCTCTTTCACTTTCATCAAGAGGTTTTTGAGTTCCTCTTCACTTTCTGCCATTAGGGTGGTGTCATCTGCATATCTGAGGTTACTGATCTTTCTTCCGGCAATCCTGATTCCAGCTTGTGCTTCTGGGAGTTGCAAATTAAAAACGAGATACTACTACACACTTACTAGAACACCAGAATCCAAAACACTGACAACACCAAGAGATGGTGAGGACGTGGAGCAACAGAAGTTCTCATTCACTGATGGTGGGAATGCCAAAGGGTAGAGCCACTTTGGAAGAGTTTTATTCTTACAGAATCAAACATGCAGTTCTACCGTATGATCCAGCAGTGAATCAAGTGAAGTGAAAACTGACATCCACACAAAAACGTGTACATGAATGTTTATAGCAGCTTTATTCATAATTGCCCAAACTTTGGAAACAGCCAAATGTCCTTCAGCTGGTGAATGGATAAACTATGATACAATGGGCATATAGACAATGGAATACTATTCAGTAATAAACAGAAATGAGATACCAAGCCAAGAAAAGAGTTGAGGGACTTTAAATGGATATTATGGAGCAAGAGAAGGCAATCTGAAAAGGCTATATGGTACGTAATTCCAACTGCGTGACTGTGGAAAAAGGAAAACTGGAGATAATAAAAAGATCAGTGGTTGCCAGAGGTTTGCAGGGAGGAAGGAATGGCTGGAACTAGGGATTTCTGGGGAAGTGAAACTGTTTTCTATGATACTCTACAACTTTGGTTGTTAATGTCATTGTACATGTTGTCCAAACCCACAGAATGTACAGCACAAAAACCTGAGCCCTAATGTAAACTGTGGGCTTTAGTAACAGTGAATCAATACTGGTTCTTCAGTTGTAGCAAATATGCCACACTTAGGCAAGATAGGGAGAACTGAGGAGGGGGAGATGGAGTGTATGGAAACTCTGTACTTTCTGATTAGACATTTCATAAACCTGAAACTGGTTTTTAAAAAAAGTTGACCTTAACAACAAAAACAGGCCTCAGAGTATGAGTATAAAGTTTAAAAATGTAAAGAAAACAGACTAGTTAACCATATCAATTTTAATATCTATTCACAGTTTAAAAGTTTCCCAGCAACACCAAAGAGTATTTTAGCTTTGAGATATTAAAACTACAAATATATATATATGGCCATTATCACTGATATTAATATAAATTACTCTTTAGATTTTAACATTTTCCAACAAGGTGAGTCTTCTGTACAAAAATATCATATTATCTTATAATGTGTCTTTATATAATGTCCACAAAATGATACCAAAATGCATAAGATATCAGCAGTTTGAGAACATTATTCTTTAAAAAAGAAAATCCAGTCCGTAAAACGGCAGGCTTAAATAGACCAGTTCTAAGTTCAAAATGTCAATTTTAAATACCAATTTAAAGATTAAGAAAATATGTCATAAGTGAGATCACTGCTATAGCAACCAAATGCATTTGCTCTTCAGAGCAAGTGTGACTTTCAGAGCTGAGTCAGTGATCTGTCTGCAGCAGCAGCAGCAGCAGGAATTTGCTTTGGAGAACAAGCTGGCATACTGTGGTGGGGACACAGAAAGAAAGCATCTTGAAAGGAATGAACACACTTGCTGTGAAGATGACAGAACCTTGACTTGGTTAAGCTGGCAGTCATCAAGCATTGGGTTTGATGGTCATCATTAATGTATCGGTCAAAAACAGGAGACTTTCTCTGCTATAATCAGGTGACGTAATTTTGAAATCTTTTTTAAAGAAGTATTTCTAAGAAAGACACCCTGCTCTAGGTTGGAATTATTGTTCCCAAAATTATTTCATCCCAAAAGAGGAAAATGATGAATTACCATCTTTTATAAATTACCATTGCCAAAATGGTAGAGTAGAACCTTGGTCACAAAGAACCGTAACTGACAGCCCACAGCCATCTATGTAATTGCTGTAAAAATCCAAAACAAACCTTTGAGGCCAAACGATGAAGTATTACTTGGGACAAATATAAAACACTCTAAACATCTAATTTCTGGAGGCATTTTTCTTTTTTTAAAAAAAGCTTCTTAGAGTATTTAGTATCTATTAATTTATAGATCAAATACTTAATACTTTGGCAAATAAAGTTTATTCAATACTTTTAAAGTCCTACCCGTATATCAGCATTGTGGGCGATGATGCTAAGAAAATGCATTTCATTTCTAGGAAAAAAATAAGATAGATGATTTTTGCTCTTCAGAGTACCCACTATTATATATTTCTTCCAGAACACAGTAGAAATAGACAGCTGTAGACATTTCCCAGGGTCAGGGGGACTTGCATGGACTCCATGGCGTGACGCCAAGGGGCTTCACGCTGGATTCCTACCGGTGGCCTCCATACTTGGCCACCCAGTCTGTCCTCCCATGCACGGGGGACACTGGCTGTGCACGGCTCACAATATTTAGATTCTTGGCTGTAGGATTATAAGTAGGTCCTGAAAACTGCCCCCGACCAGTTTTGGTGTTCCAGGGATATTCTGAAAGAAAGCACAATCAGAAATTAGAATTTTATTCAGATGACTATGCAAAATAAAGCAGTTCATTTTATGGGGAGAAATCTGAATTTAAAAGATTAATTCAGTGTTTCCTGAAGTTTTTTATATATATGCATATACATATATAAACACCAACAATTCTAGTGTAGAATTGTGCTGATGCCAGGTCGCATTTTCAGCAGCTTCAGAGCCATAATTTCTGGTTTATTGTTCTGACACTGCAGCTCTTCCATGTTTTGCTCACTGCAGCGCCCATCATATTTAGATAGGCAATACCATCTTGGGTGACCAAGAGCAGCTCCTTGGTTTCAGTTCAGTGGACAATACCCACAGGGTGGTTGTTCAGTCGCTACGTTGTGTCTGACTGTGACCCCATGAACGGCATCCCCAGGGAGCAGGCCAGGCTCCCCTGTCCTTCACTATCTCCCTGAGTGCTCAAATGTCCACTTAGTCGTTGATGCCATCCAACCATCTCATCCTCTGTTGCCCACTTCTCCTCTTGCCTGCAGGCTTTGCCACAGTGTTAGTATTTATATCACACTGTGGTTACATCTAAATGACACTGGAACACAGTGTCACTACAGAAAATGTATTCAGAATTGTCAGTCCTGCAAAGTCTGACTTCATGCGGTCCCATAGTAAGTTCCTCTTTAAACTTGAAAATGTGGTTTTAAGTCAAGAGACTTAAATGTTTTATCGGGCAACTGATGGATGACAACATGACCCTAAACCTTGCATCACAAGGCTCATTTTATTCATACTTAGATTTGGCTGATGAAAACTTTGTGAAACATTTTACTGTGTTAGACATTTGTTACCTGAACAATTTATAAGCTCTGATTGCTTGAACATCTCAAATGACAAAATCATTTTATAGAGAACTTTTTAACATCCTCAGTCCCTCCTTTGGCCCTTCCTTGCTTCAAACTGGCAGCCAGGTGTCAAGCTGTTCTCACTTGAAGGTCCATCTTTCTGTTTGGGATTTAAATCCCTTTTTGACACCGTGTGGTCAGTGTCATTCTTGGATTAGCCTCTGTAGGAGTCAATTTTGAAATGACTAACCATTCTGTACACTTAATACTAGCTCTGCTTTATTTATTTGCATGGTTTTCCCATTTTTTTCTTACATTTTTACTGTAGAATCGGGAGTGTAGGAGGAACTCATGGGGGCAGGTGGGTCCTGACGTGCTGCTAACCTTGGCTCAAGGGAACATAGCCTTGAGTGAGGTGCCATCCTGGTGACGGTCACCTGGGGGGTTGGTGGTTTGATCGGGACAGGGAGGCCAGGAGCTCTTTCCTGGTTTAACAGGTCATTTCATCCCACACTTAGTGGGTTTAAAGTTCTCAGAGGCAATACAAAGCTCCCTAACAAAGACAGGGACAATGTCTAGAAGGGCCAGTCAACTGTGCCTGTTTTCTAGAAACCACCCTTTAGTTATAACCCACTGGGATACAGACCAGCATCAGTGTGATAAATTAGCGCCCTCACATCTGAAGACCCCAACTGAGCAGAATGGTACCACGGGCGGGCGGAGGAGAGGGCACTTGGGAGGAGGCCCCCGGTAGCTCAGAGAAGGGGAAAGGGAACCCATTCCTAAGTTACCAGTAGGCGAGAAGCGAGGGCCCAGGGAATAACACCCAGAGCAGCTTTGTCTCCCCATCGGGACTTGTGGCTAAGTCCTAAACGCATTTGAAGGAGACTGCTCAGGCCAGTATCCGTAAAACCTTCTTTCAAAAGGGGATCATTTGGCCAGTGAGGCAGGAGCATTTCCTGAGAAGTAACTTTTAGGACTCCAGCCCCCCGGGGTTGAAGAACCTGGTAGCCCACCCTGCACCACCCCTAGAGCGGAGCTGAGAGCCCGCGGATGCTGGCTGTGCATTTGTTTTAAAACCTGCATGTATCCTCTCAGGGGCATTTAACCTCTTGCCCGAAAACAAGGAGTTCCTTGTTGGCCAAAGGAAAAGGTGTTTGCCTCTAGTTAAGAACGTGATCCGTAACTTTTAGCGAGACACAAAACCTCTGTGCAGTGGAGCGCCGCAGAGGCGCTGGGAGAATTCAGTGAGTTCCATGCCTCGGTGCAGGCGGTGTCTGAAGCGGGTCCCTGCTCCAAGTCCCTGTGGCTGTCAGAGCAGCGGACAGGGAGGTACAAGGGGGCTCGGGATGAGAGACGACCTGGCAAGGGAGGTGGCGGCTAATCTGACGTTTCTTCTCCAAACTCGAGGGTGAGGACTAGAGCAGAGAGGGAGGCCAAGAGATGGGGAAATAGTCAAGTAAATACGGTAATGACCTGGTTTTATTCTCTTGTGGGAAACTGTCACACCAGTGGGAGGGCTGGAAGACATCTCTTCCAGAACAGTGTTTTCCTAAGGATTTGCATTGACCACTTGAGAATGGTTAATATTTACTTCTTTTTTTTTACCTTTCCTCCTATCACGATCTGTAGGAAAATCTGATAAGCAGAGTAAATGGAAGAGATGAAAAGTTATGAGAGAGCATTTTACTTTAAAAAAAAAAAATGAAACCAGGAATATGCATGCTAATCTGACAGGATAATTAATATATAAAGGCCTCCAATCTCTTATAAAAAATATGTTCAAAAATACTCACTTTTACTTTCTAAGGTACTCAGAATAATTTTGAGACATTATGATTTTCTGTCTTCATATTAAAAAGTGCTAGCAAGTTGTGGCTAATGACTCGTGATAAGGCTGGCTTAAAATATTTGAGGCTTTATAAAAAGTATTGCTGTATAAAATTACTTTTATATTTTGTTCCAGCAGAGAAATCCTGAAGCAATTCTTTTTATAGATAAGTTAACTGAATACTCCTTAAGCACTTATACTGTGGTAAGACGTAAAATATGAAAGTCCAGTGGTTTTTACAATTTTAACTCCAAGAGTGTGAACTTTAAAGACTGGTGACTCTAACCAGGAGTTCTAATATAAGATCCTGGCTGGGAGAAGACTTTTGAAGTCAACTCATAAAAATTAAACTGTAACTTGGTACCTTATCAAGCTTGAAGTTATCTGCCTCAGTGTTTATTTTAGGTGCTTTAATCAGGCAGGATATCTATTTTAGACTGAAATAATGTAGACAACATTCATGGTCAAATCTTGTCAACCCAAGTTCAGAATCCTCATCTCTGTTTCAAGAGCATCCCCCTGAATGTGGCTGTTGCACGCCATACCACTGCAGAGTAGTGACCTAACTAGTCCTTACATCAGAGGGTGGGGAAGGAGACTTCACCACCTACTATACTGCAAGGCAAGTGCCAGCGAGAGTTCTGCGGTTTAGTTCTAAAACCTAAGATGAACCTGCAGAAGAGCCGCCCATTAACTGACACGTAGCGGAGCCTCAGCATCTCTCACGATTTTGCTCAGTGCCGGGTACCAGGCAGGGAGCTCTGAGAGATTCATCGTCTCACATCTCATCGTGCAGCACAGCACTCGCTATGGACTTAGACGAACAGGGTCAGTCCCAGCTCTGCCGTTTACGAGCTGAGTGACCCTCAGTGAGCCTCTCACAATGCCAGCTTCCTCATCTGTAAAAGGTGGGCCTGATGAGGTCGTTGGGACAATTCAGTGGCAACATCCTTGTGTAAGTGACTCCTGTCATTAGACTCATCAAACCATATCTTTGGAAGGAAAACGGGACATTTTGCCAAAAGCAGTTAGAACTGTATGTAGTTAATAGATGAGACTAATTCAGAAGTCTTCACTCAGGAAAAGCGACTACAGTCTTTGGACGCTCCATTCTCATCAGAATTCTCAAAAACTGGTATCTGAAGTTGCTCTTACCTGAAGCTGTTGCACCAAGCGGTGCTAAGTGTATCCTCTGGCCAGCTGACCCCACTTCTTTTTTGAAAAAGGAAGGAATATATCCTGACTGATTGTAAGGAGCATAACTTCCAAGATTTCCTAGTGATGTATCATAAAGTTTCAGAGTCAAAAGGTTAATACTTTAAAGCACCAGAGAGTAACTTTGATTAAACCACTACTAATGCTAAATTCTACTTGAAGGGCATCCTCTATATTTCATGCAAGGTACTACGAGCTTACAGGCACTCACTCCCGATCAGTCCGCATAACAACCCCCTTAGAGGCGTGTTACCCACGCCTGACCTGGCCAAGTTCTCACAGCAAGTGATCAAGATCAAACGTGAACCCAAAAGGTCACCCTGAACGCCCCTGGGCTTGTGTGACTCCAGTTCGTGACCTGAGAGTGGGTTTCCTCCCAGGAAGCCCCCGTCCCTCTGGGCACTTCATCATCTTGTGGAATCACCCTGACAAATGCACCTGTCCTCATAGGGGTTGTTGTTCGGACTGAGCGAGGTGGATCCGGAGCGCTTAGCACAGGACCTGCTGTCCACGTAGTCAGCCGTTACCACCCTCCATCGCTATCAGTGAAAATACTCTCAGTTATTTGCAGCAGATTTGCCTGATTTCTATAGCTTGTCATAATTTAAGAAGACAAGCATAGAGCTTTCTCGAGGGCAAGTCACGCTCAGAAGCCCAATGACGGAAGAAGGAGGCCGCTCGCGGTGTGGATGCTCGCGTCTCTCCTAGTGCTGATCTGACCCCTGGAAGCAGGTGCCCTTGGCCGTCACAGGGCCCGCTTACGACAGGTTTGGGATAGATGTTGAGAGGCACATTGGACAGGAGATTCAGAGGACACGCTGTACCCATCTACCATGCCCAGAAATTACCTTGTGGGTCCTCTAATTTTTCAGGGAAACTTTCATTGCATGATAGCTTTTCAATGGGTTTGATTATGCTTTCTTCTAAAGGCAGACAGAAGGAAAGAATGAACAAGAAGGAGACTGTTAACAGGAAAAGCAGAGGAAAAAATGGATTCCATGATTAGTGAAAAGATCCATAGAGAAACCTTAAAAGGAGAATATGTTTTCTGTGCAGTCACCGCTTTCATTTGCTGGCGATCATCTATTCCCCTGAGGCTCAAAGCTGTGGGGCTGTCGTTTGACTGTATTCAACCAGTCGGCCCACCAAATACTATTTTTAAGTAACAGAAAAAACGAAGCAAATCACAGTGCTGCGGTGTCGGACATCTCAGCACTGTTAGCTGGATAAGTTGAGTCTCCACAGCATGGAGAAAGCTTGTGAGCTATCCAGAGTGTGTGAAGGCACTCAGAACTCCTCAGCTGCTACAACAGTGCCCCTCACCCTCTTGATCCAATGCCACCTACATTTCCTTTCTAAAAAAGAGCTCACTTTCAGCTGCTATCTAAAATGTTTCATCATAAGTCTTAGCAATGCCAAAGGATGTACCTTCTGGCATAGTGTGATTATAGACATTTAAAAATAAACTATTACATCTCTTAAATACAACCAATGGAATCTAAATACCATAGTGATTTTACCCTCACCAATACTGACTTAAGAAATATGTGACCACAGTCCTTTGTGGCAGGTAGAGAATTTCACATGAATCTCTCTTCTCTCTAAAATTTTATTTTTATTCATAGGTCAACTCATTTTATCCAAACATAATGTTAGATTTAAAAGTCTTTAACCAGTCAAAAATATGTATAGATTAAAACTTTAAAAAAGGGTCTTGTAACCAACCATAAGTATATTAAAATACTTTTTTCTGTATTAGAATGATTCATTGTATATAATTAATCGAAAAGGTGCATATTATAAAACTTGATTATTAAAAATGAAAGGCTGGATTTCTTTTGAAATTCATCTCTTAATGAGAAAGATAGAACCTTACACAAGTGGTTCATGTATCCATAAATAAATACAGCATGCTCAGTCATGTCTGACTCCATGGACTATAGCCCGCCAGGCTCCTCTGGCCATGGGATCTCCCAGGCAAGAATACTGGAGTGGGTTGTCATGCTCTCCTCCAGGGGATCTTCCCAACCCAGAGATTGAACTCCCATCTCCTGCATTGCAGATGGATTCTTTACTGCTGAGCCACCAGGGAATCCCAAATAAATATTATTTATTGCTAAAATCAGAATTCAGCTTCAATTTTTTTTTTTAAGGTGGGAAGTAACAAGAAATCTCTAGAAATCTCATAAATGCATAGTAGGAAATGAGAGGTGTTTAGTTACGGCTTTATGACTGTAGTCTTTGAACTCTGTTCAGAGTTATCAAATATCACGCAGTGATCTCATAGAAAATGATCTAAAATTTTTTAAAATTTTATGCTGGAGTACAGTGGAGCTAATACAATACTGTATTAGTTTTAAGAATGATTTTTAATTATCATTCAGCTGTAACTCGGGTTCACCTTCCATTCTTTTACAAGAACTGGAAACCACTTGACTTAAAAAGAATCTGTCCCCCAGTCATCAGAGGGACTCACTGTCTCAACACTGACACCAAGACATCAAATTAGCCCTTTGACTGGCACCCCAGATATTTTCACACTTGAGTGGTGGGTGTGAGAGTGGTGACAAGTCTTTTCTTTTGTAAAACAGGAGAAAAGAGACCCCTGCTCAGGCAGATCCGTTTTAGGAAAGGACCCACAGAGAAGTTAAGATCTAGCAAGTGATTTCCTGAAAACTCTCTGTGCTGAGGACCAGCTGGAAACCCTCCTTTGCCCCCAAAGGCATCTTGGTTGGAAGAAGGCAGCCACAGTACATTTAAAAGTAAAAATCTGCAGAAGGAGAACAACGTAAATTCATACTTTGGATGCAGTCTTGCTTTACCTGCGTTATTCCTTCTGAAAGCAAGTTCTGCCCCCAAGGATCCCAGTGACTTAGGAAACAACTGGTTGTTCCAGACATATGGGTTCATATCCTTTCCACTGGCAACCAGGGACACGTTCTTGGGGTTTACACCTTAGAAAGACAAAACAGTCATTTCAGAGGTTAGAATGTGATCGTAAACTTGAAGGGAAAATAAACATTAAAACTAAGACTAGAAATAACTTGGGGGAATGGAAATAAATTTTGGCTGTAGGATAGCAAATACTTGCTATATGGACCCTGACACCTTCCTAACCCTCAATACAATAACCTAGAATCCTCACAGTGTCTTTTAGAAATGTAAATTGTTTTTTTTTAATGCAAATAATAATAAACATTGGACATTTCCTGCTAAATGTTTTGTAAAAACTGAGATGGCACAAAAATCTTCTTCCAAAAGACATTTCCATGTCACTCACTCATTTGCAGTGTGCGATCTATGCCAGACCCTTCTTGGTTGGGTTCAAGCTGGGAAAACATGCTGGATTCAGCTGGAAAAACAGACATGTGGCCAAGAACCCAGGGGAACTGAGAAGCTGGGAAGTTCACGTAAAGATTCATCTGGCAAGCTTATTTGCATGTCAGATACAGTAAAATCTCAACAATTTATTTATGATTTTCCAAAATCTGGGAAAGGTGGAGTCAGCCTTCGTTACCCAGTGGTCAGAGGGTATTGGTTTAATATGTTTTAAAGAGATTTGAACACTTCCTGAACTTATTGTCTTTTTACTGATAAATAAATTTGGTTCAGTTTAGGAGACACCAGAGACATCACACTGTCTAAGCCTCTGGGTCATACATGTAGGGTTCTCTACCACTAATGTGGCGAGTCAGAAACTGTCCCCAGGTGATATAGGCTCTGGCTTGTCACAAACTGAGCTTCTTGGCAAGGTCTCATGTTTCTGAGACATATAATATCCCTTGTTTTAAAGCCAGAAACACGCCTGGTGGTTCTGACTTGAGCCTCAAGGTTACTTATCATCAGTTCTCTAAGGATACACTCCATCAGGTAAATCATTTCCCTTTATTATAGGATGTAGCTCCTTACGGATTTTGGTTTCTAATAAAATACCTACAAATAGAACTACAGTAAGCAATTACCCAACAATAAAGAAGGTGCACCAAGTAGCAATTACTCAGGTTAAAAACATCTTTAAATATTTACCCACAAAGAAGGTATCAGGTCAGGGGGAAAAACTACAAATCTATCAAGGTGAACATTTTTTATAGTTCAACAAAGAATGGGCCCTGAATAGTCATTTTAATACAATTAGCCTTGCGATACTCCGAGTTCTTAAAAGTACATACATACTTCACTATTGAAGGTAACTGCTTCAATTCTTTGTCTTTTTAAAGATTTCTGTTTTCTTGGAAATAGACAAAATGTAGAATTTTAAAGCATGTATTAATTTACAGGCTTTTCTAGACCACCTTAAACTGAACGGTCTTAAAGAGAGGCAGAAATCACTCTACTATCATCCCTCCCCTCAAAGGAAATTACAAAGTCAGTTAGCAAATATTTACTGAGCACCTCCCACGTGCCAGGCAGTGTGTGTGGCACTGGGGAAAAGTCGTGAACAGAGCACACCCGTCTCTGCCCTTGTGGCTCTTACAGTCTGCTGCTGCTGCTGCTACGTCGCTTCAGTCGTGTCCAACTCTGTGCAACCCCATAGACGGCAGCCCACCAGGCTCCCCCATCCCTGGGGTTCTCCAGGCAAGAACACTGGAGTGGGTTGCCATTTCCTTTTCCAATGCATGAAAGTGAAAGGTGAAAGTGAGGTCGCTCAGTCGTGTCTGACTCTTAGTGACCCCATGGACTGCAGTCTACCAGGCTCCTCCATCCATGAGATTTTTTAGGCAAGAGTCCTGGAGTAGGGTGCCATTGCCTTCTCCGCTTACAATCTACTCTGATAAAAAGGGAGACATCAACATCTGTAGAGAAGCAATTAGCAGTGTGGGGATTATTTAGAAGAATCTCATGCCGAGGGGGCAAAAAAAAACAGAAGCAACTAAGCCAGTCTTTCTTTTAAAAGGTACTTTAAAGCTGAATGTGAATCAAGCTGGGGACTTGGTAGTGGGTAGGGAGGTGTGTTTCTGGAAGGGAAAGAACCTGGAGCCAATCGCAAGGATGGAGGGGGGTGGGGGGAATGGGACGTGGCCTGAATGGGGCTGGATCGAGGGGCGAGTGGGCAGCAGATCCCAGAATTCGTGTCTTGCTAAGAAACTGAAAATACAGTTGGGAGGGGCACACACAGAAATGACACAGGACGCTGGATTCTCCAGGGGGAAGGAAGGACTGTATGTGATGAAACTCGAGAAGGATCCACCAGAGCCGGGTTTCAAAAGTGCCAGAACCAGGAATGAGACCAGAGGGCGTTGCGGAGATGGTTAGCACGTCCTCCATACATTCTATTGGCAACAACTACCTTGAGATCATTAAGGACCTAAGGCTTACAGGGTGAGCTGATGACCGCAGTCCCACTGTAAGTAACAAAACCCAACCTCAGAGTCGCGCTCCAGTACACAGCCAGTCAGCAGCAGGTTGGTAACTAAGACTCTCGCGTCTCTCTCCCTGAAGGCCAGTGTCACAGATCTGCCAGTCCTTGTAGTATAATGTCATGCTGCCCTGAAATTACATGGCACATTTCGGGAGCTCCCATCATCCTGAAGGTTGATGCTTAATAAGACCTTAATACTTGGCTTTATGGTTGGGGAAAAAAAAAGGCGGGGCCCAAAGGTAATATTCTCTGTTATTCCTGAAGATATTCAGTGAGTAACTATGCACCATAAATGAATGTCAAAGATCACTTCTTTATGTATCTGTTCTCTGCTGGCTCACAGTAAGTGCTCAATAAAGGTTTGTCCAAGTGACTGAGCAGAGCTCAATTCTAGTTTCAATTCTCACCCAGCTCTAGAGGGGCCGTCTTTGAGACAGAATGTGTCAGAACAGGGTACAGTAAGGCTCAGGTGTAGCATTTTAATTTTGAGTGTTTCTTCAGTTCAGTTCAGTCGCTCAGTCGTGTCTGACTCTTTGCGACCCCATGAATCGCAGCACGCCAGGGCTCCCTGTCCTTCACCAACTCCCGGAGTTCACTCAGACTCACGTCCATCGAGTCAGTGATGCCATCCAGCCATCTCATCCTCTGTCGTCCCCTTCTCCTCCTGCCCCCAATCCCTCCCAGCATCAGGGTCTTTTCCAATGAGTCAACTCTTCGCATGAGGTGGCCAAAGTATTGGAGTTTCAGCTGTAGCATCAGTCCTTCCAATGAATACCCAGGACTGATCTCCTTCAGGATGGACTGGTTGGATCTCCTTGCAGTCCAAGGGACTCTCAAGAGTCTTCTCCAACACCACAGTTCAAAAGCATCAGTTCTTCAGCGCTCAGCTTTCTTCACAGTCCGACTCTCACATTCATACATGACTACTAGAAAAACCATAGCTTCAGCTAGATGGACCTTTGTTGGCAAAGTTATGTCTCTGCTTTTTAATATGCTGTCTAGGTTGGTCATAACTTTCCTTCCAAGGAGTAAGCGTCTTTTAATTTCATGGCTGCAGTCACCATCTGCAGTGATTTTGGAGCCCCCCAAAATAAAGTCTGACACTGTTCCCACTCTTTCCCCATCTATTTCCCATGAAGTGATGGGACCAGATGCCATGATCTTCATTTTCTGAATGTTGAGCTTTAAGCCAACTTTTTCACTCTCCTCTTTCACTTTCATCAAGAGGCTTTTTAGCTCCTCTTCACTTTCTGCCATAAGGGTGGTGTCATCTGCATATCTGAGGTGATTGATATTTCTCCCGGCAATCTTGATTCCAGCTTGTGTTTCCTCCAGCCCAGCATTTCTCATGATGTACTCTGCATATAAGCTAAATAAGCAGGGTGACAATATACAGCCTTGATGTACTCCTTTTCCTATTTGGAACCAGTTTGTTCTTCCATGTCCAGTTCTAACTGTTGCTTCCTGACCTGCATACAGGTTTCTCAAGAGGCAAGTCAGGTGGTCTGGTATTCCCATCTCTCTCAGAATTTCCCACAGTTTATTGTGATCCACACAGTCAAAGGCTTTGGCATAGTCAATAAAGCAGAAATAGATGTTTTTCTGGAACTCTCTTGCTTTGTCCATGGTCCAGCAGATGTTGGCAATTTGATCTCTGGTTCCTCTGCCTTTTCTAAAACCAGCGTGAACATCTGGTTTACATATTGCTGAAGCCTGGCTTGGAGAATTTTGAGCATTACTTTACTGGTGTGTGAGATGAGTGCAATTGTGCAGTAGTTTGAGCACTCTTTGGCATTGCCTTTCTTTGGGATTAGAATGAAAACTGACCTTTTCCAGTCCTGTGGCCACTGCTGAGTTTTCCAAGTTTGCTGGCATATTGAGTGCAGCACTTTCACAGCATCATCTTTCAGCATTTGAAATAGCTCCACTGGAATTCCATCACCTCCGCTAGCTTTGTTAGTAGTGATGCTTCCTAAGGCCCACTTGACTTCACATTCCAGGAGGTCTGGCTCTAGGTGAGTGAGCGCACCATCGTGATTATCTGGGTTTCTTAGGCTTCAATTTACAACCATGCTTCTGACCCAGAGTAAGCAGAATTGGTTAGAGCTTTCTGGTTAAAAAGGAAGCAATCGGACAGGTCTCAGATACCCTGAAATAACTTGAAAACTACATTAGGAAACAAGCAGAACTGGGAAAAGGGTGTTTTGGATCCATTTATCCTCTGCCCTGGTGGCTCAGACGCTAAAGAATCTCCCTGCAACGCAGGAGACCTGGGTTTGATTCCCCAGTTCAGGAAGATCCCCTGGAGAACGAAATGGCAACCCACTCCAGTATTCTTTCCTGGAGAATCCCATGGACAGAGGAGCCTGGTGGGCTACAGTCCACAGGGTCGCAGAGTCGGAGATGACGGCCACTGATACTATCCTCTGCTGAAACTTTTACAATCGCCTTTCCCACCACCAGAGGGCGAACTTCTATAGATAACAATCACTGATTTTATTTCAGCGAGGTGGATTCAGTTAAAAAAAAAAATGTCCCCCAGGAATCTGTGTTCTGAAAACTTTGTTACACCCCTGCTCTTGCAGTCAGAACAGAACCTCCTTATGGTTTCAACACCAAAACTGACACTGACTGGGGCCTTTGCACCTTTCCAAAGTGCACCCTTTCTTATGGTCTTAATTCCCGCTCCTCTCACTGTGGTCCTAAGGACTTCAGTCCCAGAACAAGTCATCGCCTTCTCTACCCAGATAGGGGCAGCAGCCCCGCGACCAGTCCCCTGACTCTTTTTGAGCCCCTAAGCGTGGTCTACCTAGCAGCTAGATGATCTTTTAAAAGCACACATCAGATTGTTTAGGGAACATATATAAATTCTATCTCTAAAAAAAAAAAAAAACTTGTAATGGAACTGCAGAATTGTCTGAATAAAGTTTCGCGTTTACTGAAGGCACAGCTTTGGTGGGGAGGGTGGTGTTTTCTCTAGCACACTCATCATCCTGATTTGTGCCTCCCAGGGGTTTCTTGAGCCCATTTCACAGAGGCAGAAGGTCCGGAACAGTGCCTGGTGACAGGCTGGGCCAGCGGAAGGCTGCAACGGCAGGTTACGGGCGCCCTTTCGTCAAAGACTCAGAGACGCTGGAGCATGACCTGCTAACGTGCTTTTGCCACCAGGAAACATTTTATGGTCTCTACTTACCAGGAAGGTATCTTGATTGTTTCAAATAGTACTGTTTGGCCGTGGAAGCAGCTGACAGTTCCGAATCCGATTTCAGGGTAACAGCAGCAGGTAAGCTCTTGTTTTCCCTCGTTGAGTAGCTGGAGCCCGCGGGCACCGACTCTGGAAGCCTCGAAAGTCAACATGAAGGGATGTCACCGGATGAAGAACAGCAAGGTGATGCCGCTTGGTGCTCCCCCACCCTCTGCACACCTTTTCAGACCTGCCAGTGGTTTCCATCAGCGTCCTTTGGCCGTTAAGACACCCCTGAGTGTCAACTCCGGCTGAGCGGAGACCCAGCAGTGCACAGAAATCGTTCCCAATACTGGACAGCATGCAGCACAAAGATTTTAGAACTAAGCAGCAATTGCCCTGTGTACAGTGCATTTCCGTTTTTTGTTTTGTTTTGTTTTGTTTTTGTCTACACCTGCGGCAGCTGTGGGTTCAGGATGTGGCAAGATGTTGTGTTGAAAGGGGAGAGACTCTCAGCCGTGTCCACCTGTCTACTCCGGGGGTGCGGCCCCACGAGGGTGTTGGGACACGCTTTGGGCTGGGCTAAGGAGGGCTGCAGTGGGAAGAAGGGCTAGGAGAGATCCCAGACGAAACTTCCGGCGAGCCTAATGCCCTGCAGGGAAATAACGCGTTTGCAAGACATGCAGGGTCCCAGGAGAAGGGACCCACGCTGCCCGCCGCGTCCGCCTCCTCCAGCCCCAGTTCGGTGCCAGAATGCAGGCCTTCTGTGTGCCGGCCTGGCTCTGACTAGCGCAGAGGCCATTTTCTCCGAGCAGCGGCCATCGCTGCCAGAGGAGATGGCTGTGATTTGGGGGTTTTTTTGCTGCCTGTTGCTCTGAGTGTGGCCCTTCACCACAACCTTCTCCCTGCTCCTCTGCGGAGGCCTGGCCACACTGGCCGCTCTTGTCACCTGTCTGACCCCAGGCCTCCGTGCTCACCCCTGGGAGATCCCTACTCACCCACTCGACCCCCTGAGAGATGGGACACTGGGGTGACTGGCCCTCTCTGAACCACTGGCCACAGCTTTGGGGGTGGCCCTGAACACAGGGAGACCCTTCATGAGAAACAGCCTACTGGAGGTTCAAGAGGGAGGGGACACACGTATTCATGTTGATATCGGGCAGAAACCATCACGATATTGTACAGTAATTATCTTCCAATTAAAAATTTAAAAAGAGACTGCTAGAGATATCAAGCTTTCAAGAAAAGTCCAGAAAACGAGCAAAAATGTTCAGAGCAGCAAGCAACTGATCCACTCTGAACACCACCGGCAGAGGAAACCGTGACCTTTATAGGTTGTGCTTGGCTTTTTGCAGAGGTGTGTGGGCTTCAAAGGGCAGTAATGGTGGATCATAATTCAGAGGGGCACACTCAATGCTGAATGTGATAACCCCGCACCCCACACCCTCAGCCAGTGATCCTGAGACTCGTTCCTGTGCGCAGTCAGGGGTCTAAACTTCCCCAGAGGGAAGCGCAGAGATCTGGGTTTGAGAGAAGAAAACACCACCAAGCTACTTCTTACCTTTTGCCATCTACACTCATTTGCGCTTAATGAGTAGAGTCAAGTTGACGCGGGCTGAAAATATAGGTTCACGTGAGACATCCCTTACCGAAACGGAGACTCCTTTCTCCTCGTCTCCTTGGACAAGCCCATGCTTGGCTTCTTGGAATGGGAGGCTCCAAAGTCACCGTCCTCCAGGTCTGCCCAGCCGTCTCCAGCCTTGAACACGGCCTGGCCCCAGCGCCTCCGGGCGCCTTTGTGGCCCAAGGCGCCGCCCGGCTTCTGTGGTGGGAAAGCAGCATCGCCGTCTTTAATCGGGGGCCGAGGGCCTACTGTGTGCAGGCTGTCACATTCGGTGCTGCCTGTCCCCGTCCTCAAGGGGCTTTCCACAGAGTTAAGGAGACACACGGGTACACAGTGTTTTAAGATGCTGACAGAGACAGCGCAGGTTAAAACATGTGATAGGATGTTGAGAAAGATCTCTGTGAACCTGGGTTGCGGGAGGCTTGAGTACTTAGGTTCAGAGCTGAGTCTTTGTTGACGTGTCATCTAGAAAACTGCCGTGGGTGGCTTTTTGGGCAAATGACCTAATTTTTCAAAGCCTTAGTTTCCTTCCCCTTAAACGGTGGTGGGGGCGGGGGTGGAGAGGGGGATACAGTGTTTATATCTTAGTGTTTTGGGATTTGATACTAAAATATATCAAAAGTTTTTAGCAGAGGCCCTTGGGATTTGATACTAAAATATATCAAAAGTTTTATGGGCTTCCCTGGTGGCTCAGCTGGTTAAGAATCCGCCTGCAATACGGGAGACCTGGGTTTGATCCCTGGTGTGGGGAAGATCCCCTGGAGAAAAGAAAGGCTACCCACTCCAGCATTCTGGCCTGGAGAATTCCATGGACTGTATAGTCCATGGGGTCACAAAGAGTTGGACACGACTGAGTTACTTTCACTTTCTTGCACGTAAGTGTGACTGTATTAGGTATGTTAGGTGTTGTTGCTGTTGTTGTTATTCTACCGTTTGGAGAAGGAAATGGATGAAGTATGTCTCTTTAATAGAGAAGTGTCAGTGGGTGTGCGGGGAGAAAAGGTAGACGGAGTCGAGTGGAGTGGATGTACTGCGCTGTTGGAGAACGAGGCTGTAAAGACAGACGGGTGCTCTGTGATGCAGGGCCTTCCATGAATCCCTAAGACGTGGCAGCTGTCCTCTGGGCCGTGGAGAACGCTAAAAAAGTGATGTGATAAAGGCCCCCTTTGGGAAAGGTCAGGCTCCTCAGAGAGGAGGCCTTTGCAGCTAGAGTGGCATGCAGTGACAAGGACAGCGGATTCGTCGTGGCTGGAATGCTCAAGAAAGCGCACGCTTCTGTTAACAAGGAATAAAAGGTCTGGACTCAGTGTCTCTCTGAACAGAGGTCAAGGTGAGTGTGGCAGACACTGCTGGTTGCCCCCTCAGTAGCCACCCTCCTCTGTCTCCTTACTAGGATTCTCTTCTGGGTGGCAGTCTGCCCATGTTAAATACCTAAAAAAAAAAAAAAAAAAATCCAGCCTCCCTCGCAGCTCTGTGTACCCAGGGGACACGACCTAGCCAGTGAGATGAAGTGCCCATCTGTTGGGAGGGGATCCCAGGAGGACCAGTGTTAGGCTCTGCCGGTGGCGTGCTCCTGTGTGTTTCACTCTTCCCTTTGGGGACGGCAGACGCAACCCCAGGGAGCAGCAGCCATCTGTGGGACCGGGAGCCTCCCGCTAAGCGTGGTGGTGGGGACGGGGAGACAGGGCAGTCCGGTGCCCTTTACAAGTGGCACCAGCCCTGGCTGGCCCACCACCCACCTTCTTGCTATCAGAGAAAAACAGCCCTCCTGGTTTAAGCCACAAGGGGTCAGGTTCTGTCTTAAGTCACCGAGTGTGATCCTACAGGACACAGAGAAGGAGAGGCAGGCATGACTTCACAGTGTGAGCCCAGCTGTCTCAGAGGGGTGGCTCCGTTAATAAGGAATGAGGAAGAAGACCTAGGCTGGGGCAGACAATGAGGCGGTTTTATTCAGATTGACGTGGGTGTTCTGGGGCTCATGGAAACT